>NC_056743.1:219648218-219813218 GCF_019279795.1 Protopterus annectens
GGGAAAAGGGACTAAGTCCAGCATCTTATTGTTTATTTTTAAATTTGGGTTTTTATGAAGGGGTTGCAGTATTGTCATGGCATGTCTAAGGTTCAAGAATTGAAAGAGTTTTTGCGCTAGGTTGATAGAATGTTTTAAGGGCTCTATAATGTTATAAGTTTGTATTTCTTTCTGCTTCAGGAATGGAAGTGCTTTGGGATTGAAACCTAGAGCTTTAATATATCTATAAAATATTGTCACCCAGAGAGGAGACCAATTTTCCATTGACGGGTTATGTTCAGCTATTCTCAATATTCTGTTAGTGTTAATGATCGAGTAGTACATTTTAAAATCTGGTAGATTTAGTCCTCCTTTGCTTTTGGGGAGTGTTAATTTTGGATAGGAGATTCTGTTTTTTTTGGGTTCCCATATAAATTTTGCTAGGAAGGTATGAATTTGTTTGAAGAATTTATTATGTATTGTTGCCTGTGATGTCATGAATATATACATTAATCTAGGTAAAATGTTCATTTTGATTATTGATACTTTGGCCAAGAATGGTAGTTTTAGGTTGTTCCATCTTTTGCAGTCTTGCATTATATTTTGCCATTTAAGGTTTACATTGTGTTGGTAGAAGTCTTTGTTACTCTGGAAAAAGGTGATTCCCAGGTATTTAGTTTCTTCTTTAATTTTTATTGTGTTTAACAATGGTATTAGTGAAATGAGTTTGGGTGTTTTAGGGGAAAATATTAGTTTTATTAAGGTTTAGTTTGTAGTTAGACATAGTCGAGAAATGTTCAATTGCAGCTATTATTTTGTTTATATCTGAATTTGGTGTAGTGCAGTATATGTTCAGATCATCTGCAAATGCAGTGAGGTATATTTTGAAGTTGTGTATTGATGGAGGATTGTGATATGTATTTTGTTTAATGTATAGAAAGAGTGGTTCTAGGTATAGGTTAAACAGGAAGGGTGATAGTGGGCATCCTTGTCTTGTTCCATTTTTTATTAGGATCCTATTTGACCAAGTTTTATTTATATACAGAGATGTGTATGGGTTGCTATAGAGAGTTTGGATGATCTGAATGAAGTTATTGGGTATATTAAAGTAGGGTAGTGTTAGGAGTAAGAATTCTAGATTAACCTTATCAAATGCCTTGCGGGCATCCACTACCATTGTGTAGATGTTGATATTGTATCGGTTAGCATAGGATATTAGTGCATCTAATGTTAATGTATTGTCACTAGTCTGTCTATGTGGTGTAAAACCGGATTGTTCTGGGGAGAGGATTTTTTCTATCAGATTTTTCATTCTGTTTGCAAGTATAGAGGTAAATATTTTAGTATCTATATTTAAGAGGGAGATGGGTCTGTAGCTGTCAGGGTTTTTGGGGTCTGTGTGTTCTTTTAATATAAATATAGTTTTAGAGGCATTAAAGTGGATATCATTTATTTTATAGTTTATTATGTAATTCAGTGTATAGTATAGTAGTTTGGCTATCAAGGGGGAAAATGCTTTGTAAAATTCTGATGTGAGTCCATCCAGACCCAGAGCCTTATGCACTTTTAAGTGTTTGATTGTTGTAATAATTTCACTGATGGATATCGGCTCAGTTAGTTTTCTGTTGGTCTAAATTGAGTTTAGGGAATTTCAGTTTTTGAAGAAAAAGAGTTCTATCTTCCTTTGAGGTTTGTAGTATTTGTGCTCCATATATTTGAGAGTATATTTGTTCAAATGTTTTAATAATGTCTTCATTTTTGTGTAGTTTTTGTCTCTGTAGTTTATTTCTGATATATTGGAGGCATTTTTGTGTTGGCAGATAATTCTGGCCAGAGCTCTAGATGGTATTTGAGCTTCTTCTGGAGTAAGTGGCTAACATTCTGGCTTCATAGAAAGATAGGTTCCTGGTTTCTAACATATATAGATCCCTTTGCAGTTTTAAAAGTTCTGCTTCTGTTTGGTTCTTAGGGTTATTTATTAGTTCTTTTTCAAGATGCTCTATTTTCCCTTTCAGTATATGCTCCTCTTTCAGTTGTATTTTTTTATAGTATGCTGCTTTTTTGATAAACAATCCTCTGATTTGTGCTTTGGTTGCAGCCCATTCTATGTCAGTTGGTACTTGGGAGTTAGTGATATTTCTAAGAGCTATTTTTAGTATTGCTTCTGTTTCTTTTATTACATCCATTTTGGAAAGTAAATTAGGGTTTAATGACCAATTATGACCCCTATTCTCTAAATATATCCTTTTGTCCTAGTTAATGTTCAGTGTGATTTTGGAGTGATCTGAAAAGAACCTGGTATGTATAGTTATTGTTGGGTCCATGTTAATGAATATGTCAGAGATTAAGAAGAAGTCTATCCTTGACCACATTTTGTGGCATTGCGAATAGAATGTGAATTTCCCTGTTTTATCTGCACTGTTCCCATGTTTAAAAGAGTCATATAGTTTGAAATCTTGTTTGAGTTCATTAAGGGCTAATGTGGCTTGTTTATTATGTGATTTGGTCAGATTAGATTTATCCTTTTCTGGGTTTTGATATGTATTCCAGTCACCTCCAATCACTAGGTAGTGATCTTTAAATTGGTTTAAGGTTGGGTATAATGACATAAAAAAGTGTTGTTGGTTATTACAGGGCGCGTAAACATTAAGTACCATTATAGGTTTTGGTATTGTAGGACTATTAAATGTTACATAGCACCATCTTCCCTCCTTGTCAGCTTTGGTTTTAAGTATTTTTTCCTTAAATTGGTTTTTAATTATTATGGCAGCCCCAGCACTGTTTGTTTTCCCCTCTGAAGCTATGATTTGACTTATCCATTACTTTCTGCTAATTTCTGCCCATTGATCTGCAGTCAAGTGCGTTTCTTGTATTAGTATGAGGTTGGCTGTGGTTTTTAATGTAAGGTGTAAGAATAGTTTTCTTTTCTTCTTGTTTTGGAGCCCTTTAACATTCCATGATTCTATTTCCCACATTTATTTATTAGGTGTATTCCTTAGATATGCCGTGTATATTAGTTTTGTTTTATTAGTTTTGTATGTGTTACTGTGTGATGGTTTAGGAAAGCATCTATTTATCCCCGTCCCTACACTGTGCCTAACCACTATATCCCTGGACCAGGAATAATCGGGGGGGGGGGATGAAGGTTCATTATATGGTTTACCTTTACGTCTAATCTTGGAATGTGTTTTCTTTTTAGATATAGATTTACTCCATAGTATCCCCCCTGTGTTACTATAAACAATGTGGACAAAGCTGAACAAACTAGTTCCCTCAACAAACACTGCTACTTAATATCCCTAGCCTCTTCCAACATATTATTTATACAGTGATGGTATTGCATTTAAGGTACAGCATGTATTGTTTTTGTCTTGTGACTAATTCTTTCTAATAGTATTTTTAAAACAGCATATTAATATACATTCCTCACTAAATTATAACAATATGTGTACCATAGTAATATTGTTAAACAATCAATCTTGTCATTTTTACATTTTTCTCTAATTTGACTTCTTTTTCCTCCCCTTTACTTATTCAGGTTTCGGCCTTCTTTGGTGCCTATAGTGATGTTTTTCCACATCAATCTGTGTGGGTTATAAAATATATACTTCGCACCTATTTAACAGAAGTAGGAACTATAGAGAGACAAAAAAAAAAAAAAAAACAGTTTAGCCAAACAGTCCTTCTGCTATAGTTGACATATTAAGGCTATATTTACATTATCCCAGGATTGTTAGGTTATTTTACTAATTTCCTGAGATTACTTATCTCCAGGATCTTTTAACACATTTCTAGTATTTACATAAAACATTTAACAATTTTTTCCCAATATTAATCTATGAGCTAGCATAATTCTGACAGTTTATTTCTTGCCTATTATTTAAGGCTGGAGTTTCATTCACCTACACAGTACTGGGTGTACTGTTTTAGTGAATGGTTCAGTTCAACAGTACCTTATTTCTTCAAGGTTTTGCTTGCAGGTTGGTTGACATCTATGGTGCAGCTTTCTTCTTTTAGCTGGTGCAGATCAATTTTCATTTTTGAGGCAGTAAAATCCTTTGGAGCTTGCTGAAATCCATTTTGTCTGACTGTTCTTAATGAAGCCATCAAAAGCCTAGGGGGACTGAATTTGCAAGCCAATATCCGAGATGGGAACTTCCTTCCTATATTTGTGCATTGGAAACAGCAGTTCATTTTTGGTTCCCACCCAGGCTGCACTTCCCTTTCATGTGTTCCTCATGGCTCACATCAATGACCCAAGGGCCTAGACAGCAAGGGGAAGATTTTAGAGTTGGATCCCAGCTAGAGTTCTCATGAATGGGGTCGTTTTTTTCATCCAAGGGACCTTTATCTTTTTTTTGTGGATTTATTTCACTTCTGAAGGTGGAATTTGCTTGAAAACAGCCAGGAATGTCTCTTTTGCCTCTTTGGGGTTAGCAACCATGTATTTAACCTCTTTGATGTAAAAGATTAACTGATTTGGATATTTCATCTGGAATTTGATTTTTTTTTCTATTAGGAACCTGCAGTATGGAGATAGTAGTTGTCTTGCTTGTCTTATTTGTATTGGGGGGTCTTAAGCAAAGGAGATTTTATTATTATTCCAGGTGAGTATGCCTTTTTTCTTTGCTGCTAGTATGATTTTATTTACATCTTGGTAGTTTAATATTTTAATATAGACAGGTCTTGGTTTCAGTGATGTTTGCATTTCCCTCAGGGCTCTGTGGGCTCTCTCTATTGTTATTTGCTGCATTTCTTCAGATTCCTCTAGGAGGGAATTTATTATTTGCTTGATTGTTGGTATTAGATTGTTATGAAGTACAGTTTCAGGTATTCCTCTGTTGATATTGTTCCTTCGAGATCTTGCTTCCAGGTCTGTTAATTTTGCTTGTAAGTTTTGTATTTCTTTGTCATGGGCATCAGTTTTTTGAGAAATAGAGTCTATTTTTATTTAATTTTCTATTATTTTGGACTCAGATTTTTCCATTCTGGGTATTATTTGGCTGAATGAGTCACCAAAGGTTTGAAATTGTAATGATAAGTCCTTTAATGCTTGCTGGATAGGTAATAAGGCAGATTTTATGTCTTCCAGATTAGCTGGCTGGTCTGTCTTGGATTTATTTGTATTTTTAGAGTTGCCAGTTTGTTTAGTTGTCTTTTGTCTTTTTGAAGTTGTGTCTTTCTCAGGTGGGGCTAGTACTGAGAATTTGGTCTTAGTTGTTGTTGTTTCCATATTATTTTCCTCTTTTGACATCTTACTGTATAGTGTTTTACCAATCTTGCAGTCAGATGCAGGGCCTTAGTAGCACATTGCTTAAGCTGTTATTCAGAAATCTTAGTTAATCCTGCTGTTTCTGAGCTGAATCTGTCACTTTTTCTTCCTCTTTTGTTTGCTGGATGATATTAGCAGTAAATATCTACAGTTATTTCTGTATTATTAATTCTGCGTTACCTTTTGGGTTTGTTTTAATCCAGGGTATATCGAGACCTAGGTGATAGCAGTGCTCACAGAACAGCGGCCATTTTGAACTCCTAATCTGAGGTGATTTTAAAGGGTATATGTAAGGCTTGAGTTTGGGTGGACAAGCATTTATAGGCTGCCTTGGTCTATCAGAGACATAGGTGCTAGAACTGGCAAATCTACAGTTCCCCATCCAGTGACTCAGCCAATTAAAATGTACACTCATAATCCAGAACTGTTGTGGGCCTCAATCAATAATCTGCTACATCCAAGAAAAGCTACACAGCAAACACCAAACACATAAACAAAGTGATACCACAGGCAACATCCACTAATTGCAGATAGTACAGTCATTCATCAAATAGGTGAATAATCAAGCACTTTATGTTCATGCTGAGTCAAATAACCTCCATCAATATTTCTCCTTCTTACCAGTTCCCAGATACCCTCAAAAATACCTAAAAAATTACTAATACAACTGCCCCATCAATGTACTTTGCAAATAACTTCAAAAAACAGCTATAGCTACTGCATGTCCAGTTTCAATTCTGATAAATTGAGCCATATCTGAAAATAAAATACCCTTGCTATTGAAAAAAATATTTAATTTTTTCCACCACACGAGGGTACAATCAATACAGATCTTACAAACTATAGGCTAATTGCTATTTTATCATCCTTACAAAAATATTAGATAAATGTATTCAAACATAACTTCTAAACCATCTAATAGATAACCAACTTCGGTCTTCAGACTGAACACATTTTCTGTCCTCATCATAGCACAACTACTACTTTGCTAAATTTTGTTAAGTGTCACCACCCACAGAAATGCTGGAAGCCTTGTTTCTACCATCTTCCTAGACTTATGAAAATCTTTTGATACTGTCTTCTCCAAGAAACTCTGATATAAACTTTCAACCTTAGTGCACAACAACACTTCACGGCAATGGTTCCATAGCTCTTACAAACACAGCACAAGCAGGGACAATTATTTCTCTACCCTCTTGCCTGAAATTTACACAATTCCTATTAAATGAAATGTTGACCAAATAATTCATAACTTCTAATAATCTCTAAAAAAGAAAATAAATAGATTACTGATCTTTACCCCAAAACACAGCTCTATCATAGGTTCACTATTGCCTCTGCTGACAACACCATGACAGAACAAGTAATCCATACAAAAATTAGTGTGTGTCATCATAGATGATGTGTTGAAATTCAACCATCCTGCATCACATGTGGTTAAAAAACTCAATGTTAGGTATATTGTACAGTTTAAAAACATACCTCACAAACATTGCCAAAAGATGCATAGCATCTACTTTCTTACTGCTATCTATCCCTCTGTGCTGCTTCAATCTTCACTAACCTTTCAAGTCTCAAAACTGTCCAAACTTGAGCAAAGTTATAAATAAATAGCCAAATCTGAAGTAAACCATAACAAAAGAACACACCATTGTCTAGTCCTCAGAAAATTAAACTGGTTAGAACTACTACAACACCTAGCTCTTTCTCAGCTAAGTACATTACAGCAACTTCTCTATAAGCCAGGCAATAATGCATCCTTTAACAACTTTATACAAAACAACTCCCATAACAGAATTTTAGGCTCTAGAAAACCACTAATCACTGTAAGCAAATCATCCAATACTGCAGTTGACTTTCCGTATCCAAATCTCACTAGCAGTGAAATCCATTCATATGTAGACACATTTAAAACGTAACTTAAACATTGGTTATCAAATCAATGGATCATCTCCTTTATATCTCTAGGTAAATGCCACTATTAGGTTCAGCATGCCATATTATCAAAATATTTCTCTCCATTCAGAATCCTATGCTCCACAATTGGACTTCACCATTACTTGAATAGTTTTACTAGCATCTCCCAGTCATGTACATAGTTTTGTGGCACTGTTGAACCCCCACTATACTTCCAATAAAAACCTTATGATAACCATATATATCTGAATCTGCTTTACACCTCTCCTCATAAATACAATATTAACATTTCCTTCCTTCACTCACCTTCATTTCTTTGAATTTCTAAGCACAAGTCACAGGATCCATTATCTATATGACAAACCCACTAACACACCTCTTCAGATACTCACTGTTCAACTTCTAGTAATGCATAAGCATCTTTTATAGATACATAATCTAATTAGTGAATGAATTTTAATTGTTAATTTATGTTACTTAATCTCCAGTCATATATATTACTAAATGTTTGTTTAAAATGTTTGTAATATGTGCTTTTCTCTCGAGGCTTTACCTTAAAAATGTTCTTTTGACTAAACCCAGTTGGACAAACTCAGTAAACAAAAGCAAAATAAAATAAAAACAAATCTATTGATAAAACTTACTTTTAAATTTGGTTAAGCAAGTACTGTGCTTCACATGAACAGGAACCTGTTGCAGAGAAGGGCTTGTCTCTAAGACACATCTTTCTAATATGTCCTATTTATGTTGCAGACAAAATTTAGGTCCATAAATTGTATAATTCTGATGCTATTTATCAGAGCAGGATCTGAGGATGCCTTGTAGGCCAGGCATAGCTCAACTCTCAGTAGTCTGTAGGAGACAGAATACAGGGATAAAGCATTACGTGTTCTGCAGAGAACATGTCTTGTGTTCTTTTTGGGGCAAACTGCTGTGAACATTCCAGTTATTGTATGTGCCTGGTCACGTATATACTGAAGGCAGCAGTGTACTCAATGATTGCTCTGATAACAGCTGAGTACAGTGGACTGATAACACCCTGGGACCTAAATGCCATACCCTTACTTATACGTTTTGCAAAAATAGAATTATTTCTTTACTGCTGTAGACACATGACTGTCAAAGGCCAGTTTGCTGTCTATTTGCTACATAACCATATACAGCAGAAAGGAATAGGATGAATCCTGCCCATAGGCCAATCTGTCTTGTCATTTTTTTATTAGATGTCAAACCTTACTCAAATATCAGGTTTTCCAAATATGTAGATGTTGATTCAGTTAGTACCATTGTTGTTAACCTTGTTGCCATCACATATATTTAAACAAACCTGAACAGTACAAAAGGGGGGGTATAATAACCCTGACTTTATTTTCAGTGTCACTGCTGATTAACTCACTTTTTTAATGAAATGTCTGACAAAACTTCAAAGTAAAGTGCTACCTTCATATTGTGGCAGTCATAAAAATCAAGCAGAGAACTGAAGGTGTCCAAAGAATTTGATCCCTTTGCCTACAATACCCCTCCCTCTTCTCAGATGAGTTGAGCAAAATAAGGAATTCATCATCGTTAAAAATTAAAAATTAAATATCAGTCATAACATGAAATATGACATCACATCTCAAAGGCTTAGTCACATATGAAATAAACTATTCCACTTATTTTTATGCACAGACCATCATCTCATACCTTACAGAAAGAACTGGAATACTGCATGAGCAACTGCAGGTCCCAAACTCAGATCAGGGATATCAAGTTCCTAGATGGCAACTAGACCTCCAGCTTGTTCAACAAACCTATGAACCTATTACAAGGAGGAACAAAGTGAAATGAAAGTGACAGAAACTCTTAAGGAAAGTCAATTATTGTGACTAACAGAGAACATAAAAAAAGAATGTCTGCTTTACAGAGGAGATGGGTTTAGAGAGTTGGTGAGAGAGTAAGAAAGCAAGAAAAGAGAGTGTCCAAAAGTAGCAAATTTATATGGAAGAAAGAACCATTGTATAAAAAAAGGAAAAGGATTACCTTATCGGACAAGAATTTCAGAAATATAAACATTTTTATTAGACAGCTCTAACTACAAGGCCAAAAGTGTTGCCTTTAGATTTTCTCAGGGCACTTTGATGATAAAGACAATAATATTCAGATGAAGTACTTACAATAATACATTTGAAAGCAAGATTGCATATATCAAGTAAGATTTTTTCTGCAGTACTGTCTTTCTCTGTATCTCTACTATTGAAATATTGTTAGCTGATCTATACTTTGAGATTAGCTGATTCAATTCCCAAAAATGAAAACAACATCATCCACAGCAGTGGTGTAGAAATATTTCACAGACTGATGAGTGGTATTTAAAAGTAGTTTTGTCTTTTGAAAGCCATTGCCCAAGCAAAATCACAGTGAGTACTCCTTTGAGCAGTAGATGGGGGCTATAGTGCAGAATCCCAGCTTTCAGTCAAGCATAATGTTTTTAATACTGTTATAACATTTAATTTTCGTATGTGCTTTGATTACATTGTGTAGTCTAAGCTGCACACAGATGTGGTTTTAGATGAAAAGCATCTATATGCCAGATCATTTTATTGAGAAGATCATTAATTCAGAACACTGTATTAGGTAATTATAGATTATGTTTATTACTTAAGGATGCATGCAGTATACAATTAAAATTGTTAATTCTATTCATCTATACAAAAAACTGTAGTTTCTGTACTGCAAACCTACAATCAATGAACATGAAAAAAGGTTTATTTTCTTTCTAAATCACAGGTTGATTCAGTTATACTTTCTTTTCAGGTTTGTTATTAAAGGTAAATCCTGAAATAGCTGTGACAATGATTAACATTCAGTGATTTGTTAAACCATAAAAGGAATAAAATGTCATACTGTCTTGATAAAATAGTATTAGTAAAACATTATATATTGTAGCAGGAGATCAACCCTACTATTTTAATTTTTCTGGGATGCTGGAAGGGATATATGCTAGAAACTGATCTAGATAATTCTCTTTAACTTCACTGGGTATGATTCTTATCAAAAAATAACAATCGGAAATGTACTCTTTCAGGTACATTGCAGTCCAAAGTAGTTCAAACGTATGGATGCAGTTCACTATAAAAAGGTTGCTTTAATATTGAAATGCTAATAAAAACAAGTAAAAGATAAGCACATGTTTTCTTAATGAAAACTTCTTGTTATTCTTATTTGTCATTCATTCTTATACTTACACACACACACACACACACACACACACACACACACACACACAAACACATACACACACACACACACACACACACACACACACACACACAAAGCTAGATCATGATCAAATGGGGCCCTATGCATTGTAATGGCTTGGGGACCTCATACATGCACCCACTCCCCACAGCCATTCCAGAGTCCATTTACTTGTTTATTTCTCCCTAGTTACCATAAACACTCTTCAAACTTCTCATTGTGCATACTATTTTCTTCTTTATACCATAATTATTTGGATTTAAATTATTTTTTTTTTCAAATTTTATAGCACTAACACTAACAGACATTTCATAAACAAAGCAACACAGACTCACTATGAAAACAGACGTATCATTAAAACTTCTCTGCCCTTGACACTCACTTCCATTGAAACAGCATTGAAACCCACAGTCAAAGAATATGCATCTGGCCAGTGGTGAAAAAAGTTTACCATTGGGTTGTTTTCAACCTATGGGCCCCTTGCATACATTTTTAGGACCATGCATACATGCATGTGTTCTTTGATTCACCTTCCTTATAGTCTTAAATTATATTCCCTGTATAATACAGCACCATTTGTTACAGCGTGTTTTAAATTTGCAGTTTTAAACATTTTTCCTGTAAGCAATGAAACAAAACATATGAAACAGCAATGACAAAACTGCCAAATTTAGAACATTTCATCAATAAAAGTCTACTGAAATTTCTGTCATTACAATCCACCAATATCAGTCAAAATGCATGATCTCTGCAGAAGTAAAAATCATCTGCATAATTCCACATTAAAGTGATCATCAGTAACTAATGAAGAGGTTGCTGCTAGCAAACAGCTTTATAATTCAGTGTTTTATTTACAAAGTAAGTGCCTGCTGCCCTTGAAGAATAAATTACCTATGTTACATTAAAAAAAAAAATGGTACGCTGCTGGTAATATTGCAATAGAGAATGGCTGGCAAACTGACAAGAGGTTCATAGTTACTAGGCATCTCCTCCAATGGAGGACATATTCAGGACTGCAAAACCCCACCCCCTTAAAGTGCAACACAGTATCATCAGTCCATCTACATAATATGGGAGTAGAACCGACAGCCTTCTGCATCAAAAGCAAGCATATTATCTGTTGTGCTATTGACAATGCTTTTAAATTCTTTAGGACAAGCAAAAGTGATACATTTGCTAAACCACAGTTGCACATTGTAAACAGACTTGGCATGAGCAGCACTAAATTTCCCTTCCCCTGAAGCTCTCAATTCTTTACAAAATGTACTTGCCACTCAATTCTTTGTAAAATGCACTTGAAACTCAATTTCATGGAAAATGTACTTGGCACTCAACCATACCTCTCAACCTTGTAGCACAAGAAAGCTAGACAAAGCCAAGCTTAATGGGAGACAAAGGCCCAAAACTAGGGGCAAATTTAAATTATTGCTTGTGTAATCTTTGAAAGTTGCTAGAATAAAAGTTTTTGTGTTACCATGCATTTCTTAAGGATATGAAGACTGAAACTTAAATGGTTGTCATTATTCAATAAATGCAGTCCTCACTGATTTGCCAGAAAACCACAAGTTTTATGAGTAACAGACATAAAATATGAGCCAAAAATCTGGACACTCTGTGAAACTCTGGACAGTTGAAAGCTATATACGCAACTCCTTGAAACTCAAGTGGTGGTAAGGGTAGAAGATTTGGGCTGCTGTTTCCTGAACTCGAATTTCAGATACTGGGTTTGATCCTGAGCAAATTAACTAACCACACTTATTGAAGAAGACGAGTGGAAGCATCAGCAGAAATCTGTCCGGCAGTGAGTCCGAAACAGAGCAGAACATTAAATTCTGTGAGGTGTAAGGGAAGGAAGAACAGGAGGTGGTCTATGTGATGATGCATTTGAGTGTGTTTGCACCTGTTGTAACTATAACAAAGCTTCACAGAGTTTGGTGACCAGCCACTGCTCTACTTTCTTCATTTGAGCAATCCAAGGCATGCGTTTGCACATAGCGCACCTTCATGCAGCACCATGAAGTGGAGGCAACCATTGGCAGTGATAGATGCAAAAGCTAAAGTAGATTTATTTTCCCTTAGAAGCTGCCCATGCTCCAACTTTGGAGTTTCTTAAATTGCACTTAGCTGCTCAGAGGGCATCTCAGCTGGGCTTTCTACAGCATTTGCCACTATAACTGAAATCTCCTAATCCCTAATAGCCTCCTACTCCTTGACAGCCCCATTAGTAAAGAGCTGGCATTAAGCCCAAAATTAAACCACATCCTTCCTCATTAAAGTAAGCAAATTTACACCTGGTATTATGGATTGTCAGTTCTCCTCTGTTTCTCCTGCCAGCCTGATTGACGACAGGAGTATCCTGAGGAAGTGTAGCAACTGCCTCATATACACTGACAAACCACTATCCTAAACCACTCAAGTTCAATTTGTGAGAGATACATATACACTAAAAATCTGGAATCCTTGCTCTCTCATTTACAGAACAGTGACATTGAACAGATTGTTAGCCCACATACTACACCTCCTGCACAAACCATGCTCTCAACAGATAAACCATTATACATGGGGGTACTCACCAGAAATGTATCTAAACACCAGAGACCTGTGAAAAGTAAACATTCTACACCTAATACTGTACCTACAGCACTCAATACATGTAAAACCACAAGCACAGGTGTCTCACCAAACAAGTTCCTAAGGCAAAGCACATCTAAACCAAAGTGTTTGGTCATAGCCAAGTCCATAATGAGACACACTCACCAGGCTGGACAAGGAGAAGTTTGTGGTCAGCTGTCTGTTTCGTACCAGGATTCACCAGATCACACATTCTCTCAAGTCTCTCCACAACAAGTCATAGTTGATGTTGTTGTGAATTACTTGAGACGTACCTCATCATACTGTATGAAGAGAGACATGACTGAACTCTCTGATTGTATTTCTAAGGTAGGTATGTCCCTAGCCTTGAGCAGCATAATACTTTCACCTAAGATGATACCACAATATAAGCAAAAAATTATTGACTTCAACAATTGGCTTAGTTTCTGGTGTCATCCTAAGGGGATCCAGTACCTGTCAGCCTGGGATGACATGGTAGCTAGACCATTCTGCTTTGCCAGAGATGATCTTCATCTGTCACCCCTGGGAATTCAGTTACTGACTAAGGCTCTTACCTCCCCCATACTGCTTTTTTAGGCAATGTCACAACAACAAAATTCCAGATGTAAAAATATCTTGAAAAAGCAACCTCAAGGTTATGTTGCAAAACCTAAAACTGCACTCACTGGAAGCAGCCCTCACCTCAGAAGATGTTGACATCTGTGCAGTCACAGAGAGCTGGTTTAAGGCCAAGGAAAGCACTCCAGCCATATCGGGATATAATGCCTTCCACACATTCAGACCACAAACAGAAAGTGTCAGAACTAAAGGAGGTGGAGTATCAATATTCATCAAAGATGAATACACCTCTAGATTGGTTAAACAAAATGATTCCTTTGAACTAATCCAGGTCCAATAGACTGTAGGTAAGCCCACTGTCAAAGTTGTTGCCAGTTATAGGACCCCCTCCATGAACCAGAATACCCACACTGCATACTTGGATCTACCTGAATAATTCAAGATGCATCCAAACACCCTGGATTTAGGTGACTTACTACGCATCCATAGATTGGGTAAATTATATGTGTATACTTGCCCAAAGGTGCTTAGAGTTCATCAACTCCAATGCCCTGGAGCAGTTGGTTGACACTTCCACAAGAGGCCCAAACATTTTGGATCTGTTGCTCACTAACATGGGTGATATTTGCGCAACCCTATGTGGTCCTCCCTAGTGAGGTCTGATCATAAATCAGTCACATTAGCAGTAGCAATAACATTTGATCCCCCCATTACCAGCTATTACACTAAAAACTTCTCCAAACCCAATAACAAACTAATACATGACTGCATTAATAGCTTTATAGCCCCTGCCCTCACTGATAGTATGGACACCTATACTGTGATTTACACAAATGCCTTGTATAAGCATCTGTACAAATGAATTGATTCAGCCGTACCTAATAGGACCAAAACAAGATCCTCAAGAAAGCCTGCCTCATTGACATCCACCATTAACAGGTTATACAATAAGAGAAACAAAGTGCTGTCCAATAGCAGGAAGGAATGGCCTTACCCGAACTAATGACTGGTGCCAGAAGCATGGCCTCACACTGAATGCCAAGAAATGCATCATTATCCCTTTTGGGGAAAATGTCATCCCAATTAATTGTCACATAAATAACAATGTAGAAAAATACTGCCACAGCAACCAAGTGAAATACACCGAAAATCAGCCACAAAGACAAATAGACGTTTTAGCACTTTCTTCCACTTTAATTTCACATGGTCTTCTTTTCTGAAGAAGTCCATGTGAAATTAAAGTGGAAGAAAGTGCTAAAACGTCTATTTGTCTTTGTGGCTGATTTTCGGTGTATTTCACTTGGTTGCTGTGGCAGTATTTTTCTGTTTTAGTCCATTTCGGGCAACCAAAGGAGTTTTTGAATAAATAACAATGTACTAAGCATGCAATCAGTCGTGGGGGACTTGGGCACCCAGATTTATAGCAACCTGACTTTTGACCACCATGTTGCCTCCATCGTATGGAAGTCTTTCTATATGGCCCACCTCATAAATAAGGGTGTTTCATATCATACCCATTATTGAGTAGTTGGAGAGACCACAGAGGTTCCTGACCAGGAAAATCCAGGGTCTCAAACACCTATCCTATACAGATAGGCTAAAAGCCCTGTCCATCTACTCAGTCTCATACAGACTGCTCAGAGGTGACCTGTGTCTGGCATACAAGGCCATTTCACACCCAGCCTTGATGGAGTTGCTGCATATCTGAAAGACAAACTCCACTCACACAACCTGCATGCAAGACCTAAACCTGGTTTGTGACATTAATAGAACTTGTTGGCAGGATAGATTTGTGCCCCAAAGACTCCCCCATCTGTGGAATACACTCCCTCTCCATTTCAAACAGAGTACCTCTCTAGCCCTCTTTAAGAGGAATTTGGATGACTGGATGGGAAACAGAAAATATACCCCTGGGATCCCACCTGTGTCCCTGCTGAATAGGGGAAACAGGTCCTGACTTTGAGGAAACATGGGCAAAATCTTGGCTAGTCTTATAAGGGCCTCCCGGCCAATAACCTAGTATCATCCTATGAACATATGAATTAGAAGCATTTCCTCCTCCACTTAAACAAGCAAATAAGACACCTTGTAAGGGATTCTAAAGCTAACTATGAATCCAAATTAGCCTCCTTCACTAAGGATAACCATAAGGCCTTCTTTAGCTATGTCAGAAACCTTAACGGAAAAATCCAGATCTGTGCAGAACTGGTTGTTAATGGCACCACATATACTGAACAGGCAGAAAAAGCCAACCTGCTAGCTGACAGGTTCAGTGAAAACTTCTTCCCCCTGTCCTTGCTTGCCACACATCCCTCAAAGCAACCCTACCATCTGCCCTATACCTAGGATATCCAAGGAGCAGGTCAGAAATGCTCTCTCCAAAGTCAGAATCACAGCCTCTGTGGGACCTGATATTATCTCAGGCTGCATTCTAAATGAATTAAAACAAGAACCAGCTGCACCACTGGTTTCTCTTTTTAAACAGCCCAAGCACTGATTTTGTACTTGGTGAATGGAAAACTGCAACCAACATCCCGTTACATTAAAAAGGTGCCTCAACTGACCCTGGGAACTATAGACTCATAAGCATGACCGGCCTAATCTGCAAGGCTATGGAAAGAATAATCATAGACCTTATCAACCAAAGATATAGAAGATCTCCAAAAGCTTGACCCGGCCCAGATTGGCTTCATAAAAGGAAGAACCTGACTCTTGAACTTGGTGGACTTCTTTGAGGCAGTCACCAAAGCCCTACATGATGGCAAATCCATGCATATGGCCTACCTGGACCTGGCCAAGGCCTTTGGCACTACTCTCCACTCAAGCATCATTGATAAACTCACCCAGCAGAAGATCAAATTGTATATTGTCAGGTGGGTTGCAACTGGCTCACTGATGGAATGCACACAATCAAAATAGGTGACTCTGCCTCCACCAGCAGAACCATAACCAGTGGTGTTCCACAGGAATTGGCAATGGGGCCCCTATTGTTTGGAATCTACTTCTCAAATTTACAGGCTAAAACAAAAGGCATATGCCTGACAAAGTTTGTTGATGTTTGCAAACTGGGTGCAGTCATTGAGTCCGCAGACAATGTCAACATCCTACAAGAGGGACTTACACAGACAAATGATTGGTGCCCAAGTCATGGGCTAAAACTCAATGCAAAAAATGCATTATTTTCCCTTTTGGCAAGGGTGACATCTCTGCAGATTTAGACATTGATGACAACACTCTAAGCATGCAATCAGTGCCATGAGATTTGGGCACACAGGTTGACACTGACCTTTCCTTTGACCACCACATCTCCAGAGTGATAAGAAAGGTTTTCAACATCTACCACTTCATAAGTAAGGGCACTGTATCTAGAACAAAAGAGGTTATAACCCCACTGTACTCCTCACTCATCAGGCCACCAGAGTACAATGTTACCTTTGGTCTGTACCTTACCAGGCACCTGCTGCAACTGGAAATCCTCAAAGGATTCTTACAAAGAAAATTCAGGGTCTTCAGTATAAGTCATATATTGACAGAATTAAATCACTGTCATTATACTATGTGTCTTACTACTCAGAGGTAACCTCTGCCTTGCATATAAAGCAATCTGAGATACTGCTCTAATGGAAATGCTGCATATTTGTAAATAAAATAGTATAAGATGCACTCACTCTAGGGAACTCAACCTAGTATGTGACATCAACAGGACTTGCTGAAAAGACAGATATGTGTCTCAGAGGTTACCTCTCCACTGGAACAAACTTCAAGTTCAGATGAAACAGAGCTCCTTGCTGACCCTAATTAAGTGTAATTAATTGATGGGGAAATGCAAATTCACCCTGGGAGTTTCACCTGTGTCCCTCTTGGACAGGGGCAGTAGTTGTTTACTTAGTTCAACTTAATACCTTGATATTCTTGGGAACAGGGTTTGTACTTGGCTAGGCTTGTAAGGGCCCTAGGGCCATTAGCCTAGTAATCTCCTAGGATCCTCTGACTCATGCACAGATGCAAGATGTGTGTGCAACTGGAAGGCATATTCAAGAATGCCCTTATAACACATATGTTAAAAAAATATATATTTTTTTAAATAAGTGTGACAGTCCCTCAACAAGCAGGCCCCCTTCCAGCCAGCAGCACCCCTCCTTTCAGAAAGTGGTTCCTTGGCATCTGCCTTGGTCACCTTCTGCTGGATCAGACTCTGCATATACATACACACACTGACACAAAACAGCTGAAAGATGCCCCACGTTGTCATTACCCCCACTTCTACAGTTGCACATCAACATACTCACCTTGCCTTTGGACACAAGTGAGCTAGAGTGCAGAATGTAATAATGCTGAATAACCTGCACCTATGCAGTATTTGTGCCACCACATACTCTTCTGACTGCTTTACAGAGTAAGACGACCAAGTAAGATGAAAATGAGTAGTAATCGTCTGGCCCAAAATATCCGCTTTCTTTTGCTCATTCCTGCAAACTTCTGCAAAGGCACATGCTGCATGTGGTCACTGCACCCCTGGAATAAGTGGGCAGACTGCCATTAAATGGATTTGTATGCAAAAAGGGCAGTACATCAGTACAGTGATAAAATTTGCAATGCATAGCCCAGGTCTGTAATTTCAGCATATCCTCAACTCTGTTTGTGTAACTGTCTTACAGAAAAGTATGCTGCTTTGCAACCTTACTACATGCTTTTTTATGGTTTGCATTACAAATATGTTTATGTATATATATATATATATATATATATATATATATATATATGTATATATATATATATATATATATATATATATATATATATATATATATATATATATATATATATATATATATATCTGTATGCATTTATTGATAACTGCACAGGTCCAAGTACGTATTTAGGCACAACCTAGGCATCAACAGTTTTATAATATCATAACATGAATGGAATACATAAAATACACAACAGAATACATGAAATACAATCAACAATCACAGCAACATACATAAAATAAGCATCATGGTTAGACATTCAATGCTTACTTGTTAGATCATAAAACATTTTTTAGTTTTCAAAAATTATATTATAGAAATTCAAGAAAGATACAAAAGGTTAAAGGCACTACTATAATAAAAGTATACTATACAAATACGCGTAGCCTGCGACTAAAATCAGATTAGTCATATGCCATGGTAAGTACTAGTAGTTACTCGAAGTTTCTAGTAGCTGAGGCCTAACAAAGTAAAAATATTAACATACCCACATATTTGAAATTGATTTTAGAACTATAGCATTAGCTGGACGTGCCATTATTTTTGTACATGAATCCTTGACTGCCAGAATAATGATAAGTAATACTGATTTAAAAGTTATTATTGTTAAGATTATGGACATGATTCAAAGGCATCCATTAAAAATAACAGCTGGTTATAGAAGGCGAAAGGGGCAGCACAGTGGCACAGCAGATAGTGTTGTTCCCTCACAGCAAGAAGTTCCCCAGTTCAATCCTTGGCTGGGGTGCCTTCTGGGTGGAGTCTGCATGTCCTCCCTGTGTTCATGTGGATTTCCTCTGGGTGCTCCAGTTTCCTCCCACATACCAAAGATGTGCAGTAGGTGTTATGGGCACTCTAAATTGGCCACAGATGTGAGTGTGCATGCGAGGTTGTGGTGTAAATGAATTACTGTGGCAGGGCTAGCCTCCTGTTGGTGTAAACCTTGGCTCTAGATGATTGTCACTGTTGAAGTGACACCCGACCGCAAGTGCAAAAATGGGAAAAAGAGTTGTGGATGGATAGAAGGCCAATGCTAAACATTGAATAACAAGCCCATATTTTTAGAAATTATTGCATTCAATGTAAAAGCAGTGTTGGGTGATTTTAAGTACTTGTACATTGTCTAGTTTGCTGAACAATATGAATCTGCAGTGGAATGGGAACATTCCAATAGTATTGCACTGAAAAAATATGTCCAGGTGGTCTCCTTACAAATTAGAAATAATAACAATTTGTACATGGTATTTACTATCACAGGAAAAAGGATATTAGACACATCATATGGTTGCCTTCATTATAAAATTCAAAAGGTCACATTTTTTTTCTTTCTTAAACTATTTTATATGTAAACCTGTGATACTTCACTATAATTTTTTATTACTTCATAAAGATCTGGTAAAGAAACAGACATCAATAAATGGAATCTTTCCAACTATGACCTATTTGAGGGATCTTGTGTCAAAATTCTTGGAGTAAGCCAACCTAGACAGTAATTAACAATCAGATGCATCCTCCTTTGAACTTTTCATGTAGCAAAATTACTTCAAAAGAAATGTGGCCTTAGCACAGACTAATTTGTCCAGAGATGCCACATTTAGGGTGGAGAGCAAGCAGTTGATGAAGACTGTAAGTACATTGGTAGCCAGGGAGGAAGTATAAGGGTTAATTGTTAGAGTGGAGCATTTGGTTGGGAGGAAGTGAGGTAAAGGGGAGGGAGGACTATTGGGATTTTATGCAGGATCTCACAATGGGTAGAATCAGACTTTGGCATCGTCTTGCTGCTTTCAGGTTTATTCCCAAGATGAATAGTTGACTTCAGGTAGGACCAGTTAGTTTTGTATTGTGGATGGAATGCTGAGAAGGTAAAAGAAAAAAAAAAATATTTTCCTGTTGTTTGCTTGTTGTTTCAGATGGTGTGTGAGTGGTTTAGTGAGGGCAGTGGTTATGGTGTGGATGGTTTTGCTGGTTTCTCATGGATTTATGATGAACATTGGTGGAAGGCATTGGGTCGATAGAGGTATGGCGCAAATTTATTGGACTTTCAGTTGATGCACAGGGTGATGGTACATCTGCCATTGGTTAGAAGAGGACAGTGGGATGGTTACAGCTTGCATATTGCTGCAGTGAGGGTTTTTGTTGCTAGTTCAGTTAGTGGTCAGTTTCTTGTAAAATAGTGTTGCTTACTGTACCATTGCAATGGGGGAATGAATTGTATATGCAGTTGGGTGATTTTTGGTTCGCACATCACTTTGTTGGTTGCGCATGTCTTTTAAGATGAACAACAGTTAGTGGGACAGTAGCTTGTGGGATTGGGGAGCAGCCAGCCAGTACTTATATAATGACACAACCTGAGGCTTTTGTTGGTGATTACATTTGAAAAAAAAAATAATAATGATAAATAATAGTACTAAAATAAATATATATTATATAAGATGCGTAGGTGTGGTGTGGCATTTTGCTGTTACTACAGCTGAACATAATCTTTGATTCTTGTATATTTGTGGGTGTTTCCTTAAGTTAAGTGTAGTCGTTAATTCTATCTGCAATTTTATGTATATTAATGGGTATGCAGCTTTCTACCCCCCTTTGTTCTTTTCTCCTGTTCTGCTCCAGTTAACAACTGAGTCGGTGTTACTTTCTACGATGGTAGTTGTGTGCCTGAAGCTCATTTGTGTAAATAGCAGTGTGGTGGTATATGTTGTGGTCAGTGTGAATAGTTTGGCTCTGATGCAGGTCTTGGGTGATTATATGGATTGCAAGGGTGTTCTGTTAGGATTGTAATGTATTTGCTGGTCATTTATTGGTATTTGGCTGTTGCAGTTGGGTCACTAGGCACAATGTGTTATAGCAGGGGTGAACAGTGTTGTGGTTTTTTGCTGCGATCTGTCACAAATCATGTTTGGTGTAGTCTGTCAGGGTGTTAATTTTACATGGTGTGACGCAGGTTCACAGGTATGATCAATTTGGGTTTGCTTTCACAGTTGTGAGTTTTTACAGCAATTTTGCTATAGGGGTTGGGAAACTGATTCATGCAGGTGTGCAGATACAACGCATGGCTGCTTTCTTAGACTGGGTTAGTTTGTGTGGACCTGTGGGGCATATATATATATATATATATATATATATATATATTTATATGTATATATATATATATATATATATATATATATATATATATATATATATATATGTATATATATATATATATATATATATATATATATATATATATATATACATATATATACATATAAAAATGGAAAATGTTTACATGACATTGGAGGGAAAAAGTTTGGTTAGAGAACTTCAAATAAGTGTTTGCATGATGCTGGCATATTGCTGCTGTCTGGATGTTAGGGAGGTACTGGTCTGGGTCATGCATTTGGCGGCATCCCTTGCACTTTCTTTGACATTACTGACTTTGCAGAGAAGGTTGAATTACTTTTATACTTGTTATCAGGATTTTGGGTTGTGGATTGCTTTTACTGTAGTAACAGCATTCAGACCCAGGCTAGTAGCTGACCAGAGTTTAGAACATGGGTTGTAATGGATCACAGTGAAAAGAAGAATGGAAAGAGGTATGTGGTAAAGTGTCCTTGGCTGGCCTTGGATTTAGGGTTGAGGAGAAGAGCAGCATTGATGAAGTGTCGATGATGAAGAGTGCTAATACAGGCTGATTGGGAGGTGATGATGTGTGTGTCAGGTCAGGTGGGTGAGTTAAGGTGAGGGGTGGCAACTTGCAGGATGACACGAAGTATTATTTATATGTTTGTGATCCATCTTAACATTTCATAAAGCTGGAAGTTTTTTTCTTTTTTTCTCATGCATTTCTTTTTTTCTTTCAGATGGCAAATCCCTGTAGATTGAGGGACAGATGGGCAGGCATTGTCACTCAGGCAGAGGGATTGTTCAAGGAGGCATCCATAGATGATACAGCAAGGCTGGAGACTTCCAGAGGGACTGGTGCCAAGAGACAGGTAGAAACAACGATAAGGTCAGCCAAACAAAAGGGGAAATAAGACAGTGCTGCCAACAATGAAGTAGCTGCTGTTGAAGAGAAGCACACTACACCTGCAGGTAAAACGGACATGTTCAGGATGGGTATGTACATTGGTGGGTCAGGCACATGGGGGGACTGAGGGAGCGGGTTCAAGAGTGTTAGCTGAGGAGTTACAGGACCTGCTTGAAGTGGTTGGAGGAGTGGGTGTTTGTTTGCATGATACAGGTGAGCAGGAGGGTGACAATATTTGTGGTTCAGAAATGTCTGGGGAAGGGAAGTTGATATTGTTGTTGGGAAGTTTAGGTTCGGGGACAGTGTGCATAGATTCATTGCACCAGAAAGTTAGCTCTGATTTTGGAAGCAGACTGGGCAATCAGTTGTCTATGCAATCCTTGGCAATGGGGAGTTTATCTTCTCCCACATATCCCTTCTTTGGTAAAGGGGAAGGTGTGGAAAGGGGAGTATATGGATGTACTTGAGTTGATTGATGTGGAAGGGGTACAATGTTTTATTTGAGGCAGATGTAGAGAACAATAAGGATTTGTTGGTAGCTACGGAGGCTTGGGGAGGAGGGTTGGAAGATTTAGACCCAGGACTTGGGAGAACTGGGTGTTGGGTTTAGTTCATTACATGACAGTTTACTTGGAGAAGGATAGTTTTCAGGCTTTACCACTCTTAGCGTATTTCTTGACTATTTGAGAAGTGCAGAGGTTGTGCATGAGGAATGTGTGGTTGTGGTATGACCAGCAGTTTCAGAAAAGGAAGGCAGTGGTTAAATCTTTGAAATGGGACATGTATAATCTAGATATTTGGTTTCAGTACAATGTTGACAATGTGGGGGTCTACTCAGATTACATAAGACTGGGAGAGAGTCAGCTGGTATGTGTTGGGCATTTAATGCAGGGAAGTGTGGCTTGCCAGTGTGTAGGCTTTTGCACACTTGTTCTTTTTTGTCTGGGGGCACACAAAGCTGCTCAGTGCTGGTGGTAAGAAGTGGACTGGGGACAGGTTTTTCTGGTCCAAAGTGAAGGGAGGCCTTCCTTACAAGTCAGCAAAGTATTAGCGGGGAGTGTTATGCAGACAGAGAGGTAGATCAGGTTTCTCATTCACCTGTTAAGGTACACATGTCATGTTAGGCTTTGGCACTCTTTCTGGATTTGAAGGCTGCTGAAATGAATTTGGGGTTTATGATAGGGTTTTCCATCAAATCAGAGGTACATGGGGATGGGGAGTTTGTAAAAATGTACGTTCAGTCAAGGGAAAACAGGAGAATTTATAAGGTCTTATTAGGAAGTAATTTTAGGCTGGTAATTTATTGTGACCTTTTACTTCCCATCCTTTTCATAATTGTAAGGTATCACCTTTGGGACTAGCTCCTAACAAGTCACCCGAAGACTACAGAATGATTTAGTACTTATCTTTCTGCAGGGAGAGACAGTCAATGATTTTATTCATAAACAGGTTGCCAGCAGATCCCAAGCTGTTTGTGTCAGTGAAAGCTTTTAAGTCTCTGTCACAGAGAGAGACTTTATAGCATTTTATATACATTACTTGAGATATTTACTAACCCAGCCACTGGGGATGCACAAGCCAGTGCATTTCTTTGTGCCGGTCCCAAGCCCGGATAAATGTGGAGGGTTGCATCAGGAAGGGCATCTGGCATATAATTTTGCCAAATCATACATGCAGACAGAATTACACATATACATACCGGATCGGTCGAGGCCCGGGTTAACAACGACCACCACCAGTACTGTTGGCGGAAATTGGGCTACTGTTGGCTCAAGGAGGAGAAGAGGCAGAAGGCATGGCCGAAGGCAGGTAAAGGCTAGGACTGTGATAGTGAGGGTCAGAACTTTGAATGTTGGCAGTATGACTGGTATAGGGAGAGAGCTAGCTAATATGATGGACTGAAGGAAGGTTGGTATATTGTGTGTGCAAGAGACCAGATGGAAGGGGAGCAAGGCTAGGTGTATCGGAGGTGGGTTCAAATTGTTTTATCATGGTGTGGATGGGAGGAGAAATGGCGTAGGCATTATCCTGAAGGAACAGTATGCTAAGAGTGTTTTGGAGGTGAAAAGAGTGTCGGATAGAGTGACGTTTATGAAGCTGGAAATTGATGGTGTAATGATGAATGTCGTTAGTGCATATGCTCCACAAGTTGGGTGTGCGATGGATGAGAAAGAAAAATTTTGGAGTGAGTTGGATGAAGTGGTGATGACTGTACCCAAGGGTGAGAGACTGGTGATTGGAGCAGATTTCAATGGGCATGTTGGTGAAGGGAACAGAGGGGATGAGGAAGTGATGGGTTAGTATGGTGTTAAGCAAAGGAATGCAGAAGGTCAGATGGCAGTGGATTTTGCGAAAAGGATGGACATGGCTCTGTTGAATACGTATTTTAACAAGAGGGAGGAGCATAGGGTGACATACAAGAGTGGAGGAAGATGCACACAGGTGGATTATATCTTATGTAGAAGGGCCAGTCTGAAGGAGAATGGAGACTGTAAAGTGGTGGCAGGGGAAAGTGTAGTTATGCATCATAGGATGGTGGTTTGTAGGATGACATTGGTGATCAAGAAGAGGAGGATGAGTGTGAGGGCAGCACCAAGGATCAAATGGTGAAAATTGAAAAATGGTAATTGTGAGGTGATGTTCAGGGAAGAGTTAAGACAGGCACTGGGTGGCAGTGAAGAGTTACTGAATAGCTGGGTAACTACAGCAGAGCTAGTAAGACAGATGGCTAGAAAGGTGCTTGGTGTAACATCTGGAAAGAGGAAGGAGGACATGGAGACTTGGTGGTGGAATGAAGAAGTACAGGAGAGTATACAGAGAAAGAGGTTGGTGAAGAAGAAATGGGATTGTCAGAGAGATGAAGAAAGTAGTGATGATTAGTGATCAGCAGTATGGTGTCATGCCAGGAAAAAGCACTACAGATGCAATGTTTGCTTTGAGAGTGTTGGTGGAGAAGTACAGAGAATGTCAGAAGGAGTTGCATTGTGTCTTTGTGGATTTAGAGAAAGCATATGACAGGGTGCCTAGAGAGGAGTTGTGGTATTGTATGAGGAAGTTTGGTGTGTCAGCGAAGTATGTAAGAGTGGTACAGGATATGTACGAGGGTAGTGTGACAGTGGTGAGGTCTGCGGTGGGAGTGACGGATGTGTTTAAGGTGGAGGTGCGATTACATCAAGGTTCAGGTCTGAGCCCTTTCTTATTTGTAATGGTGATGGACAGGTTGACAGACGAGATCAGACAGGAGTCCCCGTGGACAACGATGTTTGAAGATGACATTGTGATCTGTAGTGAGAGTAGGGAACAGGTGGAGGAGACCCTGGAGAGGTGGAGATATGCTCTAGAGAGAAGAGGAATGAAGGTCAGCAGGACTAAGACAGAATATGTGTGTGTGAATGTGAGGGAGGATAGAGGAATTGTGAGAATGCAGGGAGTAGAGGTGGTGAAGGTGGATGAGTTTAAATACTTGGGATCAACAGTTTAGCGTAATGGTGAGTGTGGAAGAGAGGTGAAGAAGAGAGTACAGGCAGGATGGAGTGGGTGGGGAAGAGTGTCAGGAGTGATTTGTGACAGACGAGTACCAGTAAGAGTGAAAGGGAAGGTCTACAAGAGGGTAGTGAGACCAGCTATGTTATATGGGTTGGAGACAGTGGCATTGACAAGAAGGAAGGAGTCAGAGCTTGACGTGGCAGAGTTGAAGATGTTAAGATTTGCACTGGGTGTGACGAGGATGGACAGGATTAGTAATAAGTATATTAGAGGGTCAGCCCAGGTTGGAAGGTTTGGAGACAAAGCCACAGAGGCAATATTACATTGGTTTGGACATGTGCTGAGGAGGGATGTAGAGTATATTGGGAAAAAGATGCTAAGAATGAAGCTGCCAGGTAACAGGAAAAGAGGAAGGCCTAAGATAAGGTTTATGGATGTGGTGAGAGAGGACATGCAGGTGGTTGGTGTAACAGAGCAAGATGCAGAGGACAGGAAGAAGTGGAAACAGTTGATCTACTGTGATGACCCCTGACGGGAGCAGCCGAAAGAAGAAGACTTGAAATATTTACTATCAAATTTTCTTGAAATCTGAAAAGTATACAGCTTTAATTAGATCCCTCATTTTGTTTTTCATTATTATTTAAAAATGGTAATGAAGAACACATTCCCAATGTTAGTCTGCTATCTGCATTAATCATTATGATTTGTTTTTTTTTTTTTTTTTGTCGTCACATGTTGGTTTTAGCAAAACTGTCACCACTATTTCTAATTTTTATATACTGGCAGGCTGTTTCTGAGCTATGCAGGAAGATGGCTGCCTATTGTTTTGCTTCACTGCTCCACTTAAGAAAGAGGCAGCAACTAGAAAATGAAAAGTGGGGGGAGACAACTTTAGGGAGAAAATATGGATGCTAGCTAGGAATGTTGCTCCCTGTGATCCAGTAGGAATGTGCATTTTTTACAGGCAGAAAGGAGCACTGCTGAGGGTGAGAAAGGAAGGCTTGTAGCCAGATGATAATTGCTAGAGGTGTTGGCAAAGGGGACTAGATCAGATGCATATGTGCTGGAAATGGAGGTAATTTCAAAGGATATGGCACACAGCTCTGCAGGTGAGGAAGACAATGTAAGGGAGGAGATGCACATATCTTTGCATGCTATGAAGAGCTACAGTGAAACTATTTCTTGTAATTCTCATGAAAATTAATACTCATACAGCAATTTTCAATAGTACTTGCCTACCTTGTTAATGTAGATGCTTCTTTTAAGATAAGAACTGCTTTTAGAGTCAATGCTTTTTCTATTGCTGTCAGGGCAGTAATAAGTGGGACATCATCTGGTACAGACATCAGCATTACTATGCATTTGTGTAGTCAAGGACTCTATATTAATGCAATCAGTTTCTGTCATGTTTTATGTGCACCAGCCCAGTCTGTGCAACTTGTGTTGGAGACCACCAAATGCACATTCTAATGCAGTGACCATACTGCTCTTGGGAATAAGAGTTCTTTTGTAGCCACTCACAGCAGCACAATACATGTTCTATATATAGGACTGGATACATTGTCTCCAAATTCAGTGGATGAAAACCAAACATACAGTCTGAAGCCAATTTATCACCCATTACGTGCACATGAGCAGTCACTTTCTATAGTCATGTACTGACTCATTTATGAAAAGCCTGTACCTGCTTGTGCAGCTCGAAACAGTATACTGCACTTGGAAGGCAATGTGGTACAGCAACCACACACCACAGACCACGTTTTGCCACAGTTGATGTGTGGTGATCATAGGGTTATAAAAGGTTAATTTGTTGCTAAATAATTCTTCCAAACTGAAATTTAAACCAGTGCACAGATATTAATTAAAGATTATATGGACGCAAATCAGTCACTATGTAAAACTAACTAAAGGGATGCATTAAGCAGAATAACTGCAGAATGAAGATGGAAAATTTTGAAAAATAAATTGAGTGCAAGAAATCAAATAAATGTTTAATATTAGTACCCAGGCATACGACCTCAGAGGGATATAGTTCCATAAGAACAAGATACCTGATTAAGGTAAGAGACAAAAATATGAGAAATGCAAAAGAGGTTGAACTACAACTTTGAAACCTGAAATAAACAAGCTGGACAAACAAATAAAGCATTGTGTAAAACAAGATCAAGAGAAAAGATACTGAGCATAATTGAAAACTGTTTTATAGATACATGACATGTAGAAGGAGTAAAGACATAGAAAGTGATAAACTGTATGTAGATTGGCAGCGCAGTGGCGTGTGGTTAACAGTGTCACCTCACAGCAAGAAGTTTGTCTGCTAGGGTGCCTTCTGTGCAGAGTCTGCACGTCCTCCTTGCATTTGCGTGGGCTTCCTTCAGGTGTTTTGTTTTTTCTCCCATATTCTAAAGATATGTATCTGGAGTGTTTCTCCTTGTGCCTCCTCTGAAAATGGGCTCTGTCCCATTCGGACTTTCCTGGTAAACAAATGTTAAATAAATAAACAAATTCTAAAATGTATTCTCAGACACAACAGATTATAGATATATTTATACAATCCGCAGAACAGTTTGGCCCTTCAAAAGAGTTAATAAGTTGTCCTAGTGACATCCAGGTAACCTCAAATATTGAAATTAAATTAGACTATATCAAAAAAGAACTATGCAAACTGGATCCAATCAAAGCACATGGAAGAGTTGGCATTATCAATAATGACCTGAGAACACTTCAGCAAGAACTTATAGTACAATTATATATACTATTTAGTAAGCTATATAAATATGGGGAGATTCCTCAAGATTAGAGACATACACTTATTAAAACTATTATAAACGGAAAGGGGAGTAGGCCAAACTCAGAGTCATACAAACCCATAACTTTAATTTCATGTTGTGGAAAAATAATGGAGACGGTAATACTGGATATTATTGTCAGAACTAGAATAGTTGGGACTTGAGCATGCATATGTTGAAACTAGATCTATTCACATCCGTAACATGATGTTCTATAACAACATAATGATGCATATGAATGAAGTATTGTGCTGTGATGCAATTTATATAGATTAACTTCAGCATTTTTATAGGGACATACACAAAACACTGATCAATAAATTAGAACAACTGGGTATTGATGTGCTCTTGATAAGACGGAGAGCTGCATGGCTTATACATAGGACATGGCAAGTATCATACAGAATGGACAGGTGAAATCATTGGTTACAGTCAGGGTGTCCCACAGGGACTTTGTCCTAAGCCCATACTTGTTTAAATTGTATCTTTCCAACTTATCGTTTCACTTGAGGTG
Source organism: Protopterus annectens (assembly GCF_019279795.1). Classification (NCBI taxonomy): domain Eukaryota; kingdom Metazoa; phylum Chordata; order Ceratodontiformes; family Protopteridae; genus Protopterus; species Protopterus annectens. The sequence continues at coordinate 219,677,353 of NC_056743.1, forward strand.
TTATATAGTCTGTATCCAGATAACTTGAAACTGGCTAAACTGATTGCATATCTTACAGGTAGGGCATGTCTGCAGAACAACTTGACTAAATTGACCGTTTGAGCACAGGAGAATAATATGCTGTAAAATACATCAAAAACTAAGCAGAAGAGATTTGGTAGTCATAAACTGAAAGGTGAATATTTAACAGGGCACACAGTGAGTGAAACTGTAGATTTATTTAAGGACCTGGGAATATGGGTAGATCCAACTTTGCGTTTTTCTAATCATATCAACCAATTGTTAAATGATAGTTGTAGGACTATAGGTTGCATAAAAAGATTTATAACGTCTAGGAAATCAGAAATGATTAAGTCATTGCTTTTTAGTTACATTAAACCCAAACTTGAGTATGGAATGACAATATGGAAACCATATAAGAAAATACGCATGGGTAACCTCGAACAAGTACAGAGGAAATATACCAAGGACATCCATGAATGTGAAAATTTAAGTTACTATGAAAGACTAAAATATCTGAACTTGTACAGTGTCTCATACAGATATTTAAGAGTAGATCTTAGTCAGGTATAAATGGCATTCAGAAACAACTACCTCTTGGAATGTTTGGAATTATCGAAAAGTATCAGGCAACCTATGTAGACGATTCTATAGGAATGAGAAGTGTACTAATTGGTTCTGTAAGAGAGCAGCTGATGCATGGAACAGACTACCAGATTACATTAAAGCAAGCACTAGTTTAGATATTTTTAAGATCAGCCTGGACAATAATTATGAGAACAATTGTTTTGGTACATTGACAGTCTTGAAAGGGATTGATGCCCATATTGAAATATTTGTATGCATGTATGTATCTCTGCATGGACTCATTGTAGGGATGCCATAATATACATGTATGATATAATTTTGATTGTGTTACTAGAGACAAGATGGAGGTTTGTGGATTGGGGCTACTGGGATCTTAGCAGGGATGCTTGCAGTCTTCCACAAAAGATTAATATAGAGTTTAACTAACAACGTGTCAAAAGTGATATTTGTGGTGAAAAACATGATAGGTCTAAGAATACTGTTTACCATAAGTGAAAAATGAGATACAACAAGTGTAAAATAAAGCATCTCCCTTTATGACCAAATGGCAGCGAAACAAGACATAAGGGAAAAGCAAGTATGTTTGGAAGTGCACAGAAATCTGCAACTGGATCGGTGCTAGAGTAGGGGTTATATAAGAACAGTTAAAATTTCATAAAGTTATGGGAATGATCAAATATACAGCAGCTTAGAACCGGTGCAAAAAATTAATATAGTTTATGTACTTAAAAGTATGCCTGCGTAATATGGAAAACATAAAGCAAAGAATAGGACATTAGTGTAAATGAGCAGTCAAACTGAAAAGGTAGTAAGAAAATTTGGCATTATGGCAACCATAGACTTTAGGGCATATCAGAGGAAAAAGGGCAAATATTATTCCTCTCTACAACCATTTGGTGAGATAATTGTTTGAAATGCAGTGTACACTGCAAAAACATTAATATAATGCAGGCAATGCAAAGCAAGGTAACATGAGTAGTGTAGATGTGGACAAGAAAATGTATGAAGAGACCCTATACAATCTTAAAATGTAAATTTTGGGGGAAAAGGACAGAAGTGTAATTACTGACACATTTCAATACCTTAGAAGAACTAAAATACAAGACAGGCAACATCTTTCAGAGGAGAAGCTAAAAAAATAATGCATGGTGTCAGATTTGTGGACATAGGGAGGATAGTATAGAGGTGATACATAGAAGTATTTTGCTCAAATTGTGGGTTATAAAATAAATGCATTTAAAAGTCTTCCTGTGAATACTGTGACATAAAATCTATCAAGAGACTCAAGAATGAATGGAAAAAACGGAGCAGTGTGTGATGAAGTACAACATCATTCAGTCAGCAGTGGGCCAAACAGGCTATCTGTTGACAAATTCAGTGCATTTTCAGAAATCCATTTTTTCACAGAAAATTAAAAAAAGCTGAAAATAAAATCCCAATATATTAGTTTTAAATTCCCAAATGTTAATCAAATGCTAGAATAATATCAAGTATTCTCTTTAAATTTAATATGCAAAAGTTAAATAATTTTTAGTTTTATTTTGTGTGCTTACCAGACAGCCTTGATTGCACTGCAAACTGAAAAAACGTATTTGTTTTGGCATTATGACAGGTAGCAGACCAGGATTTCCGAAGCTAGTGTGTTGATTCACTGTGCATTAATATGCAAATAGCTTCTCTGGCCTACACTGTTATGAAATGAAACTCTGCTTTTATATTTATACCTATTAAATTCACAGCTGCCAAGAGGGGCTGCAAATACTTTTGATCAATATAAAATATTTTCTACCTAAGATGTGATTGACAACTCCACAACATTTTCTTTAGGCTGAGTATTTCTGTCTTTTTTCCACTTGCTAATAAACCTTGACCCAGTCAAGTGGTACAAATCATATTATTACTCTTTCGTTACATCAAATACACTTCTTAATATGTGTTCCCACAGTCTAACTAATGTTATCAATAATAAGGGGAAACATCCACTTTTTTGCCATGGTAACAGAAATTAATAATAATTAAGTACTGTTAAGTGATCTTCAATGCACTCTGGCCAAATGTTTTTTGCCATTATGTGAGTTATAGCAGCGCACTGCAAGCACTGGAGTACAGATGAGCACTTTTGTTCCTTTATTTAATGTAATAGAACAGATAACACCACATTCCAAGATCAACATATATTACAGGTATGAACCAATCACACCTCTCTAGTCATTAAAAGATCATTTCTTTTAAAACACTTAAAGACATATTCCCAATGTCAGGTAAAAAGTGACTAGCACAACTGACACTTAAAAATGACTAGCAATAGTGTACAAGATACACACTCACACACACACACACACACACACACACACACACACACACATATATATAAATACACACACACGTGTGTGTGTGTGTGTGTGTGTGTGTGTGTGTGTGTGTGTATATATATATATATATATATATATATATATATATATACACACACACACACACACACACACACACACACACACACAAACACTCACACGTACAAAAAGTCATTTGACTAGCATAACTGACACTGTAAAATGACTAACAATATTGTATAATTCATACTATATCTATAAAAAAGAAACAAAAAAAAAATAACAGCAAGCTATGTTGTTATGAAATTCTACAGTAAGTAACCTGGGGCAAGTGAAGTATATATATATATATTTAGGAGAAATTTATAAGTAAGAGAGGAATGAAGTACAGAAACTTTTTTTTTTCTTTTTTGGAATAAAAACTAAAATATAGCAGTCATGCCTATGAGGGATGTAATAATAATAATGATTTAATCCTATTTGTTAACCAGGTAAGCCCACTGGACACACAATCCTTTTTCAGGAGTGATTCAGAAGCAATGTCGGCTCAAGTGACATGATTAAGATTACACAGAAGGTAAATAAGGGCTGAAGGAATCAAAATGTGTACCATGGGAACTACAGCAACCTTAACCTCTGTGCCCACTCCCAGAGTTTTAAAGAGATGAATGTTTGTTTAATAGATGTAAATATATTTTAATAATTTGTAGAGAAATATATATGAGCACAAGTTCAGAATTCTAATGTGATGTAGTATTTTAAGTGTTTGAAATATTCTTCTCTTCTGATTATACAAAGGGAGAAAAAACAGAAAAAAATGAAACTGCAATAGAAATAAAGACATAAGGAAAAAAATAAAGTGAGGGAATTACACAAATGGAATAGACTGAAGATAATAAAAGGCTTTGAAGAGACACCACAAGATAAAGACAGACATGAAAAACAACTTCAGGGAAGGAAGCATGAATGGAGAAAGTCTCATGGGAGGGGTGGTTTATCCTTGTATGATTATTTTTTTTATTTTATATTACATTTCAGAGGCAAGGTTGCAAACATTTCACATGTGCAAATTTAAGATCATTATAAAGATGGGATAGCTAATGTTGAACCAAATGAAAAAGTGAAAAAGTAGGGAAGCATACCCTTGCTGGACAATGCAAAGAAATATGTATTTTAAAGTCAGATGAATGCCAAGAATTAGTAGAAATATTGAAGATAATATCTGGCTAAACAAAATGGGAAGATTAAGCATTTAAGGACTCAAACTGTTGACATCATGAAAATTAGACAAGGAATACAAAAATGGTGAATCTAAGAGGTAGACAAAGAAAAGATGAATGTTGATGGAGTTCAGTTTGAGAGGGCATTAAGGAAATAATTGGTGAGCAAGAAATAAGTATTGGCATTATAATCAGAAATCACACGGCTAAAAGGGGGTCTTAAAGTGTTTAATGGACTTGAAAACTGAGGACAAGTAGATAGAACAACTACAAATACGAATCAACAACAGTAAGTGAGGATGCAAATAGGATTAAAATTGTTGAGGAGTGTGCCCATTGATTGAAAATGTAGAGAAAGCCAAGCCATGAATTTCTCAATTGAAGAGGACTGGAAGTAGATAATGAGGCACACAACGACAATGTGATCTTGGCCCTGGGTAAATAAAGAGTTTATGATTCAAGGAATCTAAACAGTGAAATGTGGTGGGGAGCAATACAAATTAAGGAGTAAAACATAACAATACTGAATGTAGAAGGAATTTACAGCTCTAAGAAACATTAAGCTATACTTTTAACAACATTTAACAATGTTTAATAGTCTACAAATATTACTAAATCATGCATTTTAGACCACAGTTCTTATCAAACCCAACAAAGACAGTGTCTCTCTAATTTACACTGAGTAGTAGCAATGGCATTTTAAACACGTTTTTCTTATTAAACTAAAGTATTCTAGTTCCACAAAAATACATATTTATAACAATTAAAACTTTAAAAGTGATGTTGAAAAGCAGATTACTGGCACATCACCATAATATGAAGATCAAAATTAAAATATGCAGATATGGTCTATCAGGAAGTGAATTCAGAAAATATTGACACCTTCCCTCAGAACCCTTCAAGTGATTGTAGAAAATCATTTCAAAAATGAGAGCATATGAAAAGCAAAACAAATAAACATACTAGTATATTGAAACTGAGATGTTATATGGCTTAAAAGTAAACAAAATCTTTGCTTTTATGGCAAAAGATCTGCATTAGCTGGAATAAGTTTTACATGTATATAGTTTTTTTTTATAGATTTTGCATAATGTTTTTGTTTTTTATTCATTTCAACAAGTGTTTTTTTTAAATTCAGTAATTTCATCTAATGAAATAATATGCTAACTTATATGTCTTTTAAGGCTGAATGATGTACTTTTTTATTTTTTGGATAGAATTATAACGTGATCCAGTATTAGGGAGATTTAAATGAGAGAGTTAATTGTTTAGAGAGACTGATGAAGTCCTGGATATACTCAGATGAATTCTGAATGCTCTTCACTGATTGTGTATTTTATTCAATAAACATTCTTTTCAGTTTACTACTTGTTTTACTCCATTCTCCAAGCTGGTATTAGAAGGGACCTGGACATTAGATCAGGCTAAGATACTAGAAATAATTTCACCACTGAACAAAATTAAAAAAGGTACCTACTCTTCATATACATATATATATATATATATTTAAAAAATTGAAAAGGATATGCTTTCTAAATTTTGAAAATTCATAACTGACAAGATAATAAAATCATGGCTAAGCAGAAAATGTTAATCTCAGCTTTCTCCACAAATTATCGTCTTTTTCATTCTTGTTCATATGTAAAACATTGTATACACCAGAAAGGTTGTCAAAGATGTTACCCAGAGATCTGATCATTTGATGCAGATATTCTGATTTAGGAAGAGGTACTTCAATTCATGTCTTTCTGGTCGCTCCTTATTAAACTTTTGTGACTACATATTCCTTATATGCTTCAGATTGTGGTTAAATACTATATTTAAGGAACTGGCATTTTTAATTAAGTGGTTTCAACATGCGCTACTAACATGCGCTACTAACAGGAAATTCCCTTGTTTTGAATCTAACTGGCAGCTGAAAGGAAATTAATGCAATCACAGTGAAAACTACACACATTCCAACAGGTCCCTTCATTCCATCACTCATTTAAATATAAACCAACAGCCAATAAGGCAAGCAGGTTCATAAATATTAATGAAATGAAGAAAAAAAATTTTATATATATTTTTAAAGAACAACATACAATATAAAATGTGCAAAAATACAATAATTGTTGGTTTATATTTAAATGAGTGATGGAAGGGACCTGTTTGTTCTGTCCTACACTGAAGAAGGCAATTTTTGCCGAAACCAGTCTGTTTTAGTACGTTAAATAAAGGATAATTGAACTCCATCCTGCCTTTGCTGGTCTATTTGGTGGTTTGCTGTATTTGGTTCAGACCGTGCATTCCCCCTTGCATGGGATTCTGTTGGTTCGGTCTTTGATAACATGCCAGTGTCTGCAGTGTACAACAGCCTGGGTACACTTTGTACCACTTTGCCTTTTAAGGAGTCAGCAGTAGTGTGAATGTCTGTGAATGTCTGTTTTTTTTTCACATACGTCTGTTTTCCCATGGCTATATTAATTATTTTTTTTAAATTACTGTATTGTATTCTGCTCTTTTGAGCAGTATTGCACCTTATGGTAATACAGGTTTTGAATTTTAAACTATATTGTTTATCTTCTGTTTTTCAGCACAGAAAATATGGAGTCTGTAACAATTTGTTTTTGTAGCCAGAGGATTTTTTTTTTATTGTTTTTGTCAGCAGTCTTTCAGATCGATATGTTCAATATGCAATGCTCATGCTGACTGCTGCATCCAATCAGCATGCACATTTCTGAAAGTTTATCAGCATTCATTGGATAATATATTGAACTGCAGGAGAAAAGAAAGATTGTTGTTGTGACATTAACTTCTACCAAGCATGGTAAACAAAACAGTGATATGGCTGGGTAGAAGAAGTTGCTAGTGGTGAGGGAAACTGTTGGGATTTATGTGCACTGCAGAATCAGCAGATGAAGGTTATTTACAGATAGTTCTACACAACAATAAGATTGTTAAAAGAAAAGAGAAGGGGAAAATGCCAACTGAAAATAGAATGTGCATATTACTCGTATATCATAGCACTGTCATGCCTCTGGAAAAATACGAAGAGAGGCAGAGGAGTAGTGGAAAGTAATTTTTGTCTGCAACTGGAAATAATTTGCAAAGCTAGTCTCTACATAGTATGTTTAGACAGCAGTGGTCAATGAAATCAAAGTTCAAGTCTCAATGACTTTGGATAAATGGTTATGTAGTTAAGAACAGGAAAACAATAGACAAGGTACTTGGAAAAGGAATCTGTAAAGATTTACTTAAAAAAACAATGAAAAGAGGAATAAAAAAATACAGAACTAGAGGAGGGAGGCAACACATTAAAGAAAATACAAGAACATGATTGGACATATTGTGAAATTTAAAAAGATAAAGGGTTGCAACATGGTAGAGGGAATCTCAAGGTAAATAAAGGATTCCAGGTAGAAATCCATCTGCAAGGAAAGCAAATGTATTACAGACAGATAAGATATAATATGTATGTATAAAGTTTTAATGAATTACTATGTATGATCCACTGTGGCAACCCCTATCTGGGAAAAGCCAAAATACATTACTTACTATGTATGAATGACTGACATGGAACAGAGAAAAATCTTATGTAATTTTGGAATCTATCATAAAACAAAAAGGCTATGGTAATGGGAATCTGAGAATGAGTGAAAATAAAATCCAGCATAGTATATGCACATCATTTTTGCAGCTTTCTTCGGTTGTCCTTTGAATTGTTTCACAAACTGAGTATTTTCGCTCTACCAAACATCCAAACACCTGCAAGATTCACCCTAACTTTGTCACTTTTTCTTTTCTTTTTTTTTGTTTTTGTCTATAATTTGGCTTTTGTTTACCAAGTTTTTCTGACTGGATTTACTCAATATAAAAATTTTCAGCAGAGACCAGGGTAAGAAGGCTCCAACATATTACAAACATTTTTAAATAGACATTCCGTAATATATACGGACATAAAATAAGTAATATACATTAACAATTATATATACATTTGTTAATTAGATTACATTCATATAAAATAAAGCAACTATTACAGTATATAGGATACTTTTTTATTTAGTAGATGTTGAACAATGAGCAATTGTAGTGGTGTATTACAGGGTTTATCAAACAGATAATAGATTTTATGATTAGTGCTTAGAAATTCAAAGAAATGGAGGTGAGGGAAGGAACTAGGTAGGTCAGAAAATGTTAATATTGTAGTTAAGAAGTGGGGTATTAAGCATGTTCAGAGACAATTATATATGGCTGTCATCAGGTTTATATTAGAAGTATAGAGGTGGAATGGTGACCATTGCCACAAAAGTTAACTCACGCCAAAATGTGACCCACTTCCTCTATCTCAATCATATATCAGCTACTCTAAGTCCCTCTCTAACCCACCTCACTTTTCCTAAGCTCTCAACTGCTTAACCCTTTACTACACAAGGCCTACCCTTGTTACCTGACTTAACCAAACCCCTTCCCCTTTTCTCCTAATATAACCCCCACCCATACTAAAGAAGGACCAGGACAAATTGGTTTATCCCAAACCTCATGTATATGACCCAGAGATGCTCCTAAAAGTATTCAGGTATTGGTGAAGACTGGTTGTGCGACATAAGATTCTGAGTGAAGAGAAATTGTTTTACAATGTGGCAAGCTGAATGTTACAGTGGCATTTATCCTAGATAAATACAGAAGCTGATCCACTGATTTGGTAATTAAATGAGTTTACATTTTGAATAGATATTAGTGGTAGTTTGAAGTGGCTCCATAGTTTAGCAAAACAATTTGAATATAGAGTCACATGCTTTACTGACTGTTTTGGTTATAGCGATCATTGATTTTTCTCTAGAGGGTAAAATTCTACTGGGGGAGCAGTGCTGTATTCATTTGTTAAAGTCTGGGCAATTTTCTAGCTTATAGAGGCGTCTATGCATTGTAGTTAGCTGAGAAAGAGCTAGGTGATGTGGTAGCTCTAATCAGTTTAATTCTTGTAACCAGTTCTAAACAGTTTAATCCTCACAACGCAACCTCTTAGTACAAAAAATCTAGGCAAAGCCTGCAATAATGGGGGGGGGGGGGCAAAGGCCTAAAAATAGGAAAACATTTTAAATATTGCTCATGAAAGTCCATAGAATAACAGGATTTGTGTTAGCATGCCTTTTTCTGAAGGATATGAAGTCTGAAATTCAAATGTATGTCATTATTTAGTAAGTTTAGTCCTCAGTAATTTGCCATAAGGCTTCAAATTTTATGACGAACAGACAAAATATGAGGCAAATATCTGGATAGTTGAAATGCACGCTGAGAAAGCATCACTGAGGCAGACAACATATGCTTTGTACTTGACCCAATTTGCAAGCCATAAGGAACTATTTTTAAGGCCATCATCTCGTTTACAATTCCACTGTGAGGTACGCTATCATTGTGTGGCATGCTATCATTGTGTGGTACGCTATCACTGTGTGGTATGCTATCATTGTGTGTTATCAAGTGCTTCTGATAAATCAAGGTGGGCAACATGATCAGTGTCACCATTGTCTACAGCTTGTGTGACCTCTTCAAAGAATTTCACAAGAATGAGGAGGCATGACCTGCCCTTAATAAGTCTGAATTGCTGCAGGTCAAGCCTGACTAAATTCGTATGTCTCATTTGTATATAGTTAGTTAACTCATGTTAGTTCTGTTTTTCTTTTTCTTTGGGTTTATGTTTTTACTACATTGATGTAACATATCTGTGTCTTATGGTAATCTTGTGTGTGTTTATTATTGAAAAATGCAATAAAGAAATTTTTGAAAAAAAAAGCCTGATTAAATTCTTAATATTTTGGCTTATAAGCCCATTGATCATGTGTTCCATGCCTTTGCAGACAACACTAGTAATGCTAATGGGCCAGTAGTTGCTTGAGTGGTGGGGCCACCCTTATGAAGGGGCAGCACCAGTGCAGTGCACCATTGTTTGTGAAAATGGTCTGTATCAAGGCTTAGGCTGAACAGTTTAAAGATGGTAATATGAAACGCCTACTTGAAACCGTTTATAATACAATACTGTATGATATTGAGACCCACTGTAGAAGTATTCCTGGTCTTATACAGCACTTTAAGGCTATGATCCTTGGAGATATTTGGGGAATACTTAGGTATGTTTGCAGTTGGGGTTGTAGATCTGGGGGAGAATTTGCAGCAAACTTGTTATCGAATCTGTCGGTGATGCCATTGGGATTTGAATAGGAGGTGCCATTATAGGTAAGTTCTGTTCAGTGATGTAAATTATTCCTTAGCTGTGTAACTTTCCCAAGAAGGATTTACAATTATCCTTCTAGCTTGCATTCATTGGGGAATTTTGTAATTTTATTTTCTTCATGCTGAATTTTAAAAGAATACAATTTTTAGAGTATCTAAAGAAGGTGGTGTTTGGTAACCGGAGGAGAAGATGTTCTGATGGTAAAGCCAACCAGTTGCTAATCAGAGTTAACAGCTGAGGGAACAACAAACTGTAGGGAGAAGGCTGGAACGGAGTTTTTGAGAACTAGGTCAGGGATATCAGCATCTCTGTTTTTGGTTATGGACTTTATGATCCAGTGAATTCTCATCCACACATACAAAGAAATGTGTACACCTAACATTAGAAGTATGAATAATCCAGTTTATGGAGAGGGATAGCTAAAGTAACTAAGAATTAGAGCTCCATCTCTAATGTGGATGTTTTCTAGGAATGCCTGGAACTTATCATGATTCTGCAGGACAACAAAAAGGGGACTGGGGCAAGCTTTACATTGAAAGAAAGACTTATCAGGTGTAAACTAGAGTTAAATGAGCTCTCTGGAAGACTCACTAATCATAACCTTTGAAGAGATGAAATCCCTGATGAAAATCGAGACACTGCCCCCTTACCTATAAGTTTGAAGGTGTGATGAGCAGCAAACCAGGCAAAGAGTCTCAGTCAATACACAAAAATGGATACTTTCCAGAAGCAAATTGGGCAATTTTGTTATTAAGACTCCGGACACTGAGAAAAACTTCCTTAATGTTGTCTGCTTTATGATGGGATTTTGTGGCTACATTGAGAAGTTCATTACAGGAAGTCTGACTAAAAATAAACACAATGGGAGTAGCATATGTTTTGGACAATATTTGGAAACCAAAGCAAGTAGGATTGTGCATCATTTAATCCCAGGAAGACTCATACTTTACACACCCCTAGAATAATACCAGCTACACACCTAGTTGTTGAAACTAACTGTGCTTTCTGTGAACCTGGGCATCATTCTTGTTTAAATGAGGATACCCGTCAAGACTAGAGTCTTACCTTAATGAAAACATGCACAGCACTTTCTGTCAATTCCTTCTGCATGTCTTTTCAGAGTTTACATGCTGTAGCTTTCACTCCAGTGTGGATATGATCATATCATAGTCAGATTTACTGCAGAAGAAGGTTTTAATGGCTATTGAAATATCACCAATCCTAGCTCCCAAGAGACAATTAACTGTAATCGCGTCCTTATTCAGCCTGGTGAGTGCAAAATCAGTGTCCCTAAAAATGGAGTCAGCAATTATGAGGGGGTGTTTCCAGAAGTTCATTATTCCTATTCTTATTAGGGCGAGGGGTGTTTTATTTTTTGTGACCTGTTCATGAAGTGGTGCATGCAGTAGATGCATTTGTGGGTTTCAGTGATGCCGGCTCTTATGTGTTCTGCTATGCCTAGATACTGATTTCTTAACAGCATCAGATTATGGCTGTTTAGAGCTAATAGCAGTAGCATGCTGCTTTTGTATGAGTTGAGTCAAACCAGTATGATGTTCACAGCCTGCATGGGATTTCAAGTGAGCTGCCTTCAAATTCACCATAAATTTGTATATCTCATAGATGGAATACATTGGTTGGGCAAGTGTTCATTTTCAGTGAGCACGTGACAGTTATTAAAATGACACATACTACCAGGTGCCATGAGGGTGGCAAGGTAAGGGAAGATAGAATGCTGTCTCTCCATGCTGGCCAGTGCTACTATTTATAGGACCTTTAGGGGAAGACAGTGTGTGGAGGAATTCAAAATGGAGATTACCCAATCTGACTGATTTGATAGAGGATAGCAATGCTCAGACCAGGGCAGCATATTGTAAATCTGTGTTAATCTGTGCAGACCACTTCAAACCATTAAAACTCAGAGCTGTATGTGCAATTTCCCAAGAGAAGAAGGAAGGAAGAAGGATTTGTACCCTGATGACTAAAAGAAACTTCACTAGCACTCACAACCCACTATTCAGCTACAGTTATGTTGATGGTGCTCTCAGAAGAGCTGATGTTAACTGATTGAGCATAAAACAGACAGTTAAAAGAAAAGACCAATGAGGGAACAGCTGTGCAATGCTACCCAGAAATAGTATCCATCTCTGTACTCCAACTACACAAAGTATTGCTACTTCAAGATTGGTCTGCTCCAAGCCTGAAGTAAGCTAGGAATAAATAATGCAATCAGTGAACTACTTGGCAGTCAAAACAATGGAAATGCATTAGGATGAGGTAAATTAATTTAAGTGCAGAGAAAATAATGTCCAAACAATACAAATTACCTTTCCTGGGATAATTGTAGAGTATCAAATGTTCAGAGGATGAAGAATGGAAAGGCTGTTGGCCCAGATGACATACCAGTGGAACAATGGAGGTGCTTAGGAGAAATGGCAGTGGAATTTTTAACCAGATTGTTTAATGAAATTTTGGAAAGTCAGACGATGCCTGAGGAGTGGAGAAAAAGTGTTTTGGTACCTATCTTTAAGAATAAGGGTGATGTGCAGAGCTGCAGTAACTACAGAGGGATAAAATTGATCAGTCACAGCTTGAAGTTATGGGAAAGAGTAGTGGAAGCTAGGTTAAGAAGGGAGGTGATGATTAGTGATCAGCAGTATGGTTTCATGCCAGGACAGAGCACTACAGATGCAATATTTGCTCTGAGAGTGTTGTTGGAGAAATACAGAGAAGGTCAGAAGGTGTTGCATTGTGTCTTTGTGGACTTAGAGAAAGCATATGACAGGGTGCCTAGAGAGGAGTTGTGGTATTGTATGAGGAAGTCGGGAGTGGCAGAGAAGTATGTAAGAGTGGTACAGGATATGTACAAGGGTAGTGTGACATTGGTGAGGACTGCGGTGGGAGTGACAGATACGTTTAAGATGGAGGTGGGATTACATCAAGGATCAGCTCTGAGCCCTTTCTTATTTGCAGTGGTGATGGACAGATTGACAGATGAGATTAGACAGGAGGCCCCGTGGACTATGATGTTTACAGATGACATTGCGATATATAGTGAGAGTAGGGACCAGGTTGAGGAGACCCTGGAGAGATGGAAATATGCTTTAGAGAGGAGAGGAAAGAAGGTCAGCAGGGCTAAAACAGAATATATGTGTGTAAATGAGAGGGAGGGTAGAGGAATGGTGAGGATGCAGGGAGTAGAGTTGGTAAAGGTGGATGAGTTTAAGTACTTGGGATCAACATTTTAGAGTAATGGTGAGTGTGGAAGAGAGGTGAAGAAGAGAGTACAGGCAGGGTGGTATGGGTGGAGAAGAGTGTCAGGAGTGATTTGTGACAGACGGGTACCAATAAGAGTAAAAGGGAAGGTCTACAAGAGGGTAGTGAGATCAGCTATGTTATATGGGTTGGAGACGGTAGCATTGACGAAAAGGCAGGAGTCAGAGCTGGATGTGGCAGAGTTAAAGATGTTAAGATTTGCACTGGGTGTGACTAGGATGGACAGGATTAGGAATCAGTATATTAGAGGGTCAGCTCAAGTTGAACAGTTTGGAGACAAAGCAAGAGAGGCGAGATTGCGTTGGTTTGGACATGTGCTGAGGAGGGATGCTGGGTATATTGGGAAAAGGATGCTAAGGATGGAGCTTCCAGGTAAGAGGAAAGGAGGAAGGCCTAAGATAAGGTTTATGGATGTGGTCAGAGAGGACATGCAGGCGGTTAGTGTGAAAGAGCATGATACAGAGGACAGGCAGAAATGGAAACAGATGATCCACTGTCGCGACCCCTAATGGGAACAGCCGAAAGAAGATGATGATGATGATCAAATGTTCAAAGCAGCTTCAGTAATTTCTAAAACAGGAGCAGACCAATGAAGCTTTTTTAAAGACAGCAGGAATGCTCAGCTGATCTCAGCATAAAGCAGACAGTAAAAAGTAAATAGCAATGAAAAAGCAGCTGTAAATGTTAGCAATTAGTGCTAATCTACCCAAAACCAGCAGCAATCAATGTACTCTCACTAGACAAATTACTACTACTGTTTCAAGATGGCTCCCACATTAACTCTGAACAAAACTTGTATTAATCAATGCAAATGCAGAAGAAAGTGGAAAATTGCAGTCAAAATAGAATTTCTGGAGGATAAGCTACATGAATGAAGTTTTCTCTTTGTCATCAATGTGAAAATTCTTCTCTCTTCCTTTCTGGGTAAATGTGTCAGACAATCCTTTTAATATTGGCAGACAGCTTTTGAAACTACTCAAATAATCAAATATAATAAATAGATAAATAAAATAATTCAGAAAAATACAAAAATAACTTCCTTGAGTTAATTATGGAGAATAAAATATGCAAAGTAGCCTTTATAATTTCTTAGTCAAGAGCTGACGTGCACAGCTTTCTGAAGCCCTTGTTAAAACTACAAATATGTTGTAGTAATCTAGTACCTCTTCCTAGTCTTTCCATATTTTTGTCATCCTATCCTTCATCTTTGAAGCCATTATCCCTGATGTGTAATCATAATAAACTTCTTCTGGAGCTTATATTTTGATATGTGTTGATCTGCTTTCTACTAGCACTCAATAAACCATCAGTGGAGTTTTATCCAAATTTTTCTTACCTACAAATTCAACGTGTTATTACTTTTCTGTTGGAACATTTCTTCCCAGATATGTCTCTCATTCTTCCATAGTCCCTTGGACTGTTCACTCTGTCAGACAATCCGTCACTCTTGTATTCACTCTGTCAGACAATCCGTCACTTTTGTATTCACTCTGTCAGACAATCCGTCACTCTTGTATTTACTCTGTCAGACAATCCGTCACTCTTGTATTCACTCTGTCAGACAATCCGTCACTTTTGTATTCACTCTGTCAGACAATACGTCACTCTTGTATTTACTCTGTCAGACAATCCGTCACTCTTGTATTCACTCTGTCAGACAATCCGTCACTTTTGTACTCACTCTGTCAGACAATACGTCACTCTTGTATTCACTCTGTCAGACAATCCGTCACTCTTGTATTCACTCTGTCAGACAATCCGTCACTCTTGTATTCACTCTGTCAGACAATATGTCACTCTTGTATTCACTCTGTCAGACAATCCGTCACTCTTGTATTCACTCTGTCAGACAATACGTCACTCTTGTATTCACTCTGTCAGACAATCCGTCACTCTTGTATTCACTCTGTCAGACAATACGTCACTCTTGTATTCACTCTGTCAGACAATATGTCACTCTTGTATTCACTCTGTCAGACAATACATCACTCTTGTATTCACTCTGTCAGACAATACGTCACTCTTGTATTCACTCTGTCAGACAATACGTCACTCTTGTATTCACTCTGTCAGACAATACGTCACTCTTGTATTCACTCTGTCAGACAATACGTCACTCTTGTATTCACTCTGTCAGACAATATGTCACTCTTGTATTTACTCTGTCAGACAATACGTCACTCTTGTATTCACTCTGTCAGACAATATGTCACTCTTGTATTTACTCTGTCAGACAATACATCACTCTTGTATTCACTCTGTCAGACAATACATCACTCTTGTATTCACTCTGTCAGACAATACATCACTCTTGTATTCACTCTGTCAGACAATACGTCACTCTTGTATTCACTCTGTCAGACAATACGTCACTCTTGTATTCACTCTGTCAGACAATCCGTCACTTTTGTATTCACTCTGTCAGACAATCCGTCACTCTTGTATTCACTCTGTCAGACAATACGTCACTCTTGTATTCACTCTGTCAGACAATACGTCACTCTTGTATTCACTCTGTCAGACAATACGTCACTCTTGTATTTACTCTGTCAGACAATACATCACTCTTGTATTCACTCTGTCAGACAATACGTCACTCTTGTATTTACTCTGTCAGACAATCCGTCACTCTTGTATTCACTCTGTCAGACAATCCGTCACTTTTGTATTCACTCTGTCAGACAATCCGTCACTCTTGTATTCACTCTGTCAGACAATACGTCACTCTTGTATTCACTCTGTCAGACAATCCGTCACTCTTGTATTCACTCTGTCAGACAATACGTCACTCTTGTATTCACTCTGTCAGACAATACGTCACTCTTGTATTTACTCTGTCAGACAATACATCACTCTTGTATTCACTCTGTCAGACAATACGTCACTCTTGTATTCACTCTGTCAGACAATACGTCACTCTTGTATTCACTCTGTCAGACAATACGTCACTCTTGTATTTACTCTGTCAGACAATACGTCACTCTTGTTTAATTTTGTCTGCATTCACAACAGTCATTTCTTGCTTTCATTCCTTTCTTTGACAGTATGTTTACTGTTAAGAAGGTATCATTTCTAAGGTGCTGTTTCTAAACCCAATGATATCCCAACTTTTTGTTATTTTTTTTTGCGCATTTCCTTCCGGATAATGTTTTCTTTCCTTTCCCAAATATCTGGATATATCATCCTGTTTCTCTGTTTTGTTCTTCCACTCTGCTTCTCCAGGTTGCTTCTCAGGATTTCTGTTTGTCTCGTCCCTCCACACCTAACTTTCCTCGTTCCATTCCCTTACTCTGCTCCTCACTTAATACTGCATAGTTCTGTTATGTTCCATTCCCTTACTCTGCTCCTCACTTAATACTGCATAGTTCTGTTATGTTCCATTCCCTTACTCTGCTCCTCACTTAATACTGCATAGTTCTGTTATGTTCCATTCCCTTACTCTGCTCCTCACTTAATACTGCATAGTTCTGTTATGTTCCATTCCCTTACTCTGCTCCTCACTTCGTCCCTCCACACCTAACTTTCCTCGTTCCATTCCCTTACTCTGCTCCTCACTTAATACTGCATAGTTCTGTTATTCCTTCTTTGGGAAGCTCTTCTGCTTACCTACTTGCTCTATTGTCTTGTAGACATAGTTCTTTTCAATTCCTGTCACTAAATCCTGCCTCTTCAGAATGATGCATCTCTACTATCTCTCCATATCTCTTTTCTAATATTTTCCCCATCATTTTCACTTCCAAATTAACTTATTTTTCCTTTATTTGAACTTCATGTTTCCCCCTCTGTCCACATCTCATCTGTTCTTCTCTCAATGTGTCCCACCCCAAAATATCAGCATTCTGAATTTCCATTTTTCCTCTTTTACTTCTTTCTTCTTCCCTATCATAGTCTTCTTTCCTTTCCTCTGTTTTGCCCAGTGATTTATATTAGCCATTATGGTGCATGCCACATGGTGTGGCCTCCACCCCTCCCTAATTCTATGACAACCTCAATTTGATTTTTGGTAGTCTTCAACCTTTTCTTTCCGCATTCCCCTGTACAAGCATGTTAATAGCTGCATAATGGTGGGTACATGGCAGCTGTACCCACCAGGAAGAAGTACATAACTAACAAAAAAAAAAAACAAGCCACCCTGGTGAAATCACAAA
Organism: Protopterus annectens; assembly: GCF_019279795.1. Taxonomy (NCBI): domain Eukaryota; kingdom Metazoa; phylum Chordata; order Ceratodontiformes; family Protopteridae; genus Protopterus; species Protopterus annectens. Next base: position 219,695,129 of record NC_056743.1, read on the forward strand.
ATCAATCAGATGTATAACAGGAGAAAGAAAATCATAGAAAAAATTAGGAGGTGCAACACCCAGCAGGATAAAAGCACTTTTATTAAACTAAACAAACAACTTAGAGGTCAAATAAAGTATACCAAAGCCAAATTTGAGGTAAGTTTGGTCTCCCAGGCCAAGGATAACCACAAAGCATTCTTTAGCTATGTCCTCAACCACAAAGGAAATACACAATTGTGTGCAGAACTCATTGTAAATGGAGCTACCTATACTGAGCCAGAAGATATAGCAAGCCTCCTGGCTGATAAATTCAGCTCCAACTTTACTCCTCTCTCCCCCTCAACCTTCCCTCAGGAAATATAAAATATAACTCCCCCTACAATCACTAGGGAACAATTCCTTAATGCTCTCTCTAAGACTAAGAACTCTGCATCAATGGGCCCAGACAATGACCTATTAGGGGCTCTGGAGTTACTACTTAACTGTAGCCTCCAAACGGGCTTCATGCCTCATGAATGGAGAAAGGCAACAGTCATCCCTCTGCACAAAGGTGGGCCGTCTACAGACCCATAAGTCTCACTATTCTTATATGTGAAGTCATGGAAAAAATTATCATGGAGATGATCACTAGAGATATAGTAAACCTCCAGACACTGGACCCAACCCAGTTTGGGTTTGTCAAGGGCAGATCATGCCTACTCAGCCTGGTGGACTTCCTTGAGAAGGTCATCAAAGCAGTGGATTAAGGCAAAATCATTCACAATGCCTACCTTGACCTGGTCAAGGCATTTGACACAATACCCCACTCAGGGATTGTTGACAAACTCGAGAAGTTAGGTACAAACCTGTATTTCACTTGGTGGACAGCCAACTGACTCACAGACAGGACCCAGGAAGTAATAACTGGGGAGTCCACCTCTACAAAGAGGCCAGTCACAAGTGGAATCCCTCAGGCATCAGTCCTTGGACCACTCCTTTTTGGCATTTACTTGTCAGAAGTCAAGGCCAACGTCAGTTGTCTCTGGCTGACTAAATTTGCAGATGATTGCAAATTATTATCTGTCATTGAATCTCACATTGACACAAATGTTCTCCAGCAGGGACTGACACAGACAAACAACTGGTGTCAGAGTCATGGACTAAAACTAAATGCCAAGAAATTTATAATATTATCCTTTGGGAAGTCATCCATCCCTGGTAACTATCATATTGACAACACACCCGTTAGAGTTGACCCAGTAGTCAGGGACTTAGGGACACACATAGATAGTAATCTAGCCTTTGATCATCATGTGTCTACAGTGGTGAGGAAATCATTCTATGTTGTGCAACTTATAAACAAAGGTATGGCATCTAAGTCCAATGAAGTTATTGTTCCACTGTATTCGGCATTCATCAGACCTATCATTGAGTAAAATGCCTCCTTTAGTATGTACCTAACCAGGCATATCCAACAACTGGAATGTCCACAGAGGTTCCTCACTAAACGAATACAGGACGTAAGTAATATGTCCTATCCAGACCACATCAAGGCCCTATCCCTGTATATTCTATCTCCTACAGGCTTTTGAGGGGAAATCTATGCCTGGCATACAGGGCATTGTCAGACCCCACTCTGAAGGACCTCCTGCATATACACAAAATAAACAGTACCAGAATTACTCATTCTAAAGACTTAAACCTTGCCTGTGATATAAAAAGGACCTGCTGAAGAGATATATATGTGTCCTACAGACTACCCCATCTATGGAACAGGCTCCCCATCCATGTGAAGCAGAGTTCCTCACTAATTCAATTCAAGTGCATCTTGGGCAACTGCATGGGAAACTGGAAATTCATCCCTGGTTTGGCACCTATGTCTCTGATGCAAATACATGCTTACACTTATCAAGGGTATCAAAACTTGTCAGAGATTTGGGATGCATGGCTAAGCTTAAAAAGGCCCTTGTAGTCGTTAGCCTGGTAAACACATATGAACCACTCCTGTAACTTCTTTATGTCTCAAGCGAATATGTATCCTCTGAATTTGTTGATAAATTCCTTCTCTTGTGAAATAAAACAGAAGTGACCATCATATACACTGTGTTCACCCTTTGGTTAATACTTCCTCAATTCCATATAGGTTTTCTCTTAAACATTTCTACTGTTGTTATTCTGTATGGCAGACTTAAGATACTTGATTTCCTTTACCCCATCCCACATCTTTCCTTTTTTTTTCTTAGTTTTTCTTAGCTTTCTGCCTGACTGCCTTCTGTCAATTAGCCCTCTTTGATATCAGTTAGCCCATTCATTCCTCATGTGGGACAATGGGTCTATATTAGAAGAGTGAAGCGACTTAAGAGCGAACAGCCTTTCATCGACATGTAAAACCCAAAGGCTGAAAAGAGTGAAGTTACAGAACAGCGATTTTTTCCCAGGGAAAAAAAATCGCTGTTTCAAAAAAAAAAAAAATTTTAAAGGCAAAATAAAGTGGGGGGCTTCCACCCCCACACCCCCGACGCCACACCTCCCCTACTTAAATATGCCAACTCCAAGATTGTACCACAGTGAAGAAAACAGTAAAATCCCGAAAATGGCCCAGTGATTTTTTTTCCCTGGGAAAAAATCTCTGTTCTGTAACTTTGCTGTTTAACAGACTTTGGGCTTTACATGTCGAAGAAAGTGCATTCACTCTTAAGTCACTTCTAATATAGACCTGGTACAGTTAGCTGAAGGGGCTTGCCTGCAAGCAGCCATTAAAGGATTTCTTTATATGGTCCATGCTCCACTCTCTTGGTGGGAGATGGGAATGCGTGATGTGCAGCACTAGTTCCCACATTGAAGACTACCACCAGATACTGACTGTGAACCAGAAGTATGTTCCCATGGTGCAATGCTTTCACTTGTCCCCACCAAACAGAACATTTTGGTAGGAGTCTCTGAACATCTTTACCTTATTTCCCCTAGATCCCCCTTAGTCTCTAACTCTGGCTACCTCGATTTTTCTTCTCCCCATCTTGACTTTCTTTGCTAGACTTATTTCTACCAATTACCCACCACTAATCTTTCCAATACTAATTTTGTACCTCAATCCCTGTCAAAGCTTTTACATATAGTTCAGCTTTTTTCACTTGTTCTTTTGTCTTTAGTCTTCCTGCACTTTTTGTATGTCATTCTACACATTCTCCAGCAAATTTTCTAACCCTTCCATCCGCCTTCCATCCAAGATATCCATATATTTCCCATCATGTATCACTCTATCTTCATTATCTTCCTTCATATGACTGTCTCCACTTTATCTCAGGAAGCACTTCCTGGTCTCTTTTAACAATATTCTTCGTCCTGACTGCATTTTTGACTATCATTCTTATTCCTTTCCTAAATTCTTTCATCATACTCTTGTAGCTCTCCTTCCTTTGTCCCACTCCCCCAGCCCCTTATTTACTCAAAAATATTTTAAATGATTTTTCTCATATTTGATTGACTGCTTCTTTCCCAATAATCTCCCCAGCCAACTTGCTGACATTGGACAGGTTCTTTTCACTGCTCGTTGCTAATATCATATATCTCCTTCGGCCATATTTTAACACCTTCCAGATCTTCATTTTGTATCCTTCTTCCTAAACAGCCTTCTACAATTTAACTATTTGATTATAATAACATCTCCTCATATTACTTCTACACATTATATCCTTAAAATCACACACTGATTAAAAAACTTACTAAAATAGCTTTCATCCATTTCTGTCATTCTCCTCCATTGTGTTAACCACCTTCCTTCTCCACTTTCTTTTACCTCTAATGTGACAGCTTTCAGTTCATTTCAAATAATAATGTTACTCCCCACTTATCTCCTTGTGATCAAATTCTCCTTTGGATTACTCTTTGGTGAGTAAGTTCCCTCTCGCTGTAACATTTAGCTTGCAAGCAGACTATATCCTCACAATGTCTAGCTAAATATCTATGTCTATGTTTCTTTCCTATTAGATGTGTGCGTTGTCTTGGGCTGTATATCACCACCACTACTCAGCATTTTCCTTTTGTCTTATCTCCTGATATAGTACCCTCCAGCCCTAACACTTTTTGCGACATTGTGTACTCTGTTTAACACAGAACTGTTTCTGAGATGAACTTACCATTCTTTGTTTTCTGCTTATGGATTGGCTTCCCATATTCTCAAACACAGTGTGTGTGTGTGTGTGTGTGTGTGTGCGCGCGTGTGTGTGTGTGTGTGTGTGTGTGTGTGTGTGTGTGTGTGTGTGTGTGTGTGAGTGTGTGTGCGCTTGTGTCTATACGTGCATGTGGGTACATGTCGGTGTAACACACTGGCATAATACGCAGTCTGCCCGGGTAAGGCCACTCTCTGCCTTTCCTTTCATGTTTCCATCACACTAATCACTCCTCTATACAGCTTTCCAGCTTTTTGTTTCTTACCAGCTTCTTCTGTCTTAAAACATCTGACTTCCTTCTGCAAAGAAGATTAAAAACAGCATAGTCTTCTACTGCTCTAACACATAATAGTTGGACAGGGCTGGTGATTAGGTCATTTCCTATTACCCCCACACACACACACACACACACACACACACACACCTACTAATATAAACCGGTTTGTGTTACGCCCTTCACAGTCTTTGTTTACATCTCTTGTCACTGTCCAGGTCACATGTTCACTCTGAAACAACTCCTTGCATCACCCCTTCCCAACAGATCAACAAACATGACTTCAATCTAACAATCTTAGGATTTCTATTTTCTTTCCAGAAGTAGTTACATAATCACTATGGTAATAATAATAAATCTTAATAAAGTATTTGTACCCCTGCCATCATCTGTTTTTTTTTCTCTGCCCACATTTTACAGTTCTGGGTTGTTACTTGCTTTATTTTCCCTGCCTTTCTTTAAATCTTTTCTCAACATCTCCATGAGTCAATGAATTGGTCTTAGCAATTTCTTGTCAGAGCTACCCAACCACTGAGACCTATTTCTTCTCAGAGCTACCCAGTCACTGCAGCCCCTTAATATTCAAACAATGTTCGTCTGCATCCAGAGACACCTCTGAGGTGGTGTATTTCTATCTCACTTTGTTTTTTCTCCTTTTTACTTGCATCTACTTCATTTCCAACTGTACTTTAATGTATTGTCTTCTCCTCTGGAATAATGCCTTAGCAAACTTATTAATCTCCTTGTTCTGCCACTGTCAGCCTGATTGTTCTCTACATATACCTTCATGTCTCCCCATGCTCTGTCTTTCCTGGGCTTCCTTCACTGTTGTATTCAATGTCACCCGTTTGGTTCACTTCCTTCTCTAGTTTATTAGGTCTGAGTTTCTTCACTATTAAAAGCAATTCCTGATGTAGATATAGTCTCTAACTGAACTCCCTCCTTTGTCTTCTCCTGCTAACTGCTCACTCTATCTTCCCTGGGAGAGTAGAAGACTGACTCCTGGGCCTGCCTTTAGGTTCATTAAATTTACTTTAATCTGAACACTAAAGTCCTCAGCATTGAATTAATTTCTCAGTCTGATCCTCTCTATCTGCCATGTTGTCATCTTTCCTTTAGCAACCTCAGTTCTTTCTTTAGTAGTTCCACTTCAATTTGTTTTAGCTCCAAGTATTTATTTAACATTTGTTTACCGGGAAAATCTGATTTGGAACAAAGCTAATTTTCAGTGGAGGCCCGGGGAGAAATTCTTCAGATGCATATCTTTGTAACATGGGAGGAAACCGGACCACCTGGAGGAAACCCACACAAATGCAGGGAGGACATACAGACTCCACACAGAAGGCACCCCAGCCAAGAATTGAATCAGAGACCCTCTTACTGTAAGGCAGCAACACTACCACTGCACCATCTAAGTACTGGAATTGTTTTTCATGTGGCATTATAGTTCTTATGTTTTGGCACTTTGAATAGTTCTGCATGTCATAAAGCTTGCAACCACGCCACCAAAATGTTGGATTTGTGTTAAATTGCAAAATGGATTTGTGCAGTCCACTTTATGTAAAAGAGTAATATTCTGTTTTGCTATTACTTGTAGGTATTAGTTAGATTTCCAGAAAATGTTTGAACACTGCTGACTAGAATGTTATTTTATTGTGCCAACACTGCTAAACCACAAAATGTATTCAAATGCAGATGTCTATCAAGTTAGTGTGTAAACAAATGTATCCAGGGCTATTTCCACTTTGCTAATTGAATGTATGACTAAGGATGTTAAAGGAGAAACCTACTTTTTTGCTGCTTTTCTAAACCAAATACATTTCTGTTTTCTAACTCAAACATACAAATATTTTATTCAGGCGTTATATGAAATTATCAATAAAAGACAGTGAGGTAGAGATCTATAGTGCCCTGATGAGCTAAGTGTCTGTTTAATTTCATTGTTATAATAATCTGACAGTTTAATAAACAGTGAGATGGAAAAGAGTAATTTGGTTTGTACTTTACATATTTTTGTACAGTTTAAAGAAATTTATCATTGGAAGGCCAGACAGGCTGAAGAGACACTTAATTAATGCCATTTCATGAAGCAAACTTACTGTTCCAGTTTCAAGCAATATAAGTTATATATCAACAGAGCATACAGATCCAAAACGTTCATTGACAAATTAAGTCTCCAGGGTGAGAAACTGGTGACAGGCGTAAATGGACACATACAGATGGCTATCCCATACTCAATCAATTGGCCAGTCAATCATGAGAAATCCCTATAAGCATACTGTCTTATTATGGGTTTATCAACTTTAGCCATTAAATGTAAACACCTGTTTGGAAATTTCTTTGAAGTTACAACCCCAAACTGCATGGCAGGAATTCTTGCAGTGGGCAATTAGGAACCTTTAGCAATGTGACAATTATATGCTTTCCAACAATGCCCTCAATAATCTGCTGCTTATGAAGTTACGATCAGATTTCATTATATGTTACAATTGTCTACGCCTTTATTAATGTCATCACAGAAAAGGTCCAGCTGGATATTTTCCAATTGCATGATCTAGCAGAAAGATTTCAAGTACCAGGGTTAACAACTGAAGAGTTATACATAATTCCTGGAATCACTTCATTCACATCTTGAGGAGTCTGACAATCAAAAGATGCTGAAGTAAATTTACAAACTCCAGATAAAACCAAATCAGATTTGCAGGTGTATCAAACAGTTTAAAAAGATTTTGCAAAGTTTAACAACCGAAGCAGACAAAGGTCTACTTTGTACTCCACAGGTTCAAACCCAGGTACCTTTCATTCCACAAAGTACATAAATACTTAAACTATATATTAATGCACAAGACACAGAGTTACAGTTATACCACAGATCACAACTCTTATAGATAACAGCAAAACAGGATGATAAAAAGACTTTTCCAAAATATCGTTCTATTTAAAGACTGGTTATACAGGACCTCCAAAGGAGGATGGAGTGCAAACTTATAAAAACATTTTTGTCCTAAAACAACTTGGAGAGCATTGAGAACATCCATTTTGAGATTATATTCTACATTACAAGCATTCTCACAAAAAATACCACTTGATCAATAATTATTGCATCACTTTTAAGATCACAAATGAAGATGCACTTGTTACAAGATGCTATATTATGGAAACAGGCATTTCAAGCAGTTTGTGGTTATTCAAATGCTAAAATGCACAAACTAGATTCAGTAGCAGACTTAGCAGAATTGTTTTCACAAAAACATACTCGGAGGCTCTAAATAAAAATCTGCCCAAGCAGCAGAGACCTCCAAAGCAGACATCCAAGCAACCGCTACCCCACACAATACCCACGTATCACATAGTTCACAAAGTCAGTGTGCCACACAGTCACAGCACTAAAGGCTAAACAACACACCTAATACACTTGTAATAGGTGACTCTATTGTCAGACACACTGATGTCCCACTCACCAGACTGAACAAGGAGAAGGTCACTGTAAGCTGCCTGTCGGGTGCCAGGATCTGCCACATAACACAAGCACTCAGGTCACTCCAAAGCAAGTACAAATATGACTCCGTCATTGTCCATGCTGGTGTGAATGACCTGAGACGTACCTCCCTGGACTACATGAAAAGAGACATAGAGGAGCTCTCTGATCATGTAGCCCAGGCCGGTATGATCCTGACCTTGAGTAGCATCTTACCCTCACCAAGAATGATGCCAGAGTATAAATTCAAAATGATCAATTTTAACAATTGGCTAAAGTATTGGTGTCATTCAAAGGGGATCCAGTGTCTGTCAGCCTGGGATGACATGCTCGACAAGCCACATTGCTTCGCTAGGGATGGCTTGCACCTGTCACCCCTGGGCTTTCGAATACTGGCTAAGGCTCTTGCCACCCCCATAGTGCCTTTTTTAGGCAAGGCTCAAAAGACAAACCCACCTCCATAGACAACACAAAGAAAAAGAAACTAAGGGTAATGCTGCTCAATGCCAGAAGTCTAAACCTCAAGATGCACACACTCGAGGCTCTCCTCAGTATGGAGAATATCGATATCTGTAGAGTAACAGAAACCTGGTTCAAGGCTCCCGAGAGCACACCAGCACTACCAGGTTAGACCTCATACCATGCTTTTTGGCCCCAAAACTTGGACCGAACCAGAAAAGGAAGGGGATTATCCATATTCATCAAAGATACCCACACCTCCAGGTTAGTGGCACTGCATGAAGCATCGGAGACCATCCATGTGCAACTAACAGTGGGACAAACTGCCTTTCAGTTTGTAGCCTACTACAGACCACCCTCCCAAACTCAGGAACCCAACTCGGCTTTCCTGAGAACACTGGAGAATATGAAGGTCTCTCCAAACACCATTATATTGGGTGACTTCAACTACCCAAACATAGACTGGGAGCACTACTCAAGCCCCAATACCCTCGCCCAATGGTTCTTAGAATTTATAAACTCAAATGCTATGGAACAACTGGTCACCACTTCCACAAGAGGGGAAAACATATTGGACCTGATCATCACCAACATGGGGACTCTATGTTCCATACCAGAGGTATATCCCTCATTGGTAAGATCTGACCATAAATTAATCTCACTGGACATCCATATCCCGTCCCCACCCCCAGGCAAGGAAACCACGGTGAAGAACTTCTCAAAAACAAACTTCACACTTCTCAAAACCATGGTGGAATCCTTCAAAGCCCCCGGGCCAGTGGAAAATACGGCCCAAACCACAGAATCCTTTACAAACGCTTTCTATGGACACCTACAGGAATGCATGGGTCGTGCTATCCCAAATAAAACCAAGACTCATTCCTCCAAAGGCAGGAGATCTGTCTGGTGGACCCCAGCCATAAATAAGCTATACAACAGAAGGAGGAAGCTACTACATGATAGAGCAAAATCCCAAAAAGGGAAGGCATCTCTGATCAGTACTAGCAAGAAACTACGATCCCTCATAAAATCATCTAAGGCCAGCTACAAAAGAAAAATTGCACAAGATGCTAAAGATAATCACAAGGCCTTCTTTAGTTATGTCAGGAACCTGGGTGGCAACTCCCAGATATCCTCTGAGTTAGTTCAAAATGACAAAAAATACACTGAACCCACAGACATTGCCAACATCCTGGCAGACAGGTTCAGTGCAAACTTCTCCCCTTCCCCAAAAGAGCAAATGTCTGTCCCAACAGAGTGTAGCCTCCCTGACATCACAGATGCACAGGTGAGAGCTGCCCTCTCTGAAGCAAAAAACACAGCATCAATGGGGCTGGACGGTGTCCCGGGCTGCATCTTACACAAACTCCAAGAAGAACTGAACCCTCACATAAAGTCACTGTTCAATCTCAGCCTTACTACAGGATATGTACCCAAGGAATGGCGTACAGCAACAGTGCTCCCACTCCACAAAGGTGGTGCCACAACGGACCCCGGAAACTATCGCCCTATAAGCCTGTCTAACCTGATCTGCAAAGCTATGGGGCGCACCATCATGAAACTCATAAACAAAGACATTGGGAACCTCCAAACACTGGATCCTACCCAATTTGGCTTTGTTAAGGGCAGATCTTGCCTCTTGAACCTGGTCGACTTCTTTGAAACAGTCACCAAGGCCATAGATGAAAGGAAGGTAGTCCATATAGCCTACCTCGACCTCGCAAAAGCGTTAGACACAATACCCCACTCGGGCATCATAAATAAACTCACCAGCTTAAATATCAACCCCTATGTCACAAGATGGGTTGCAAACTGGCTCAGGGATAGAACCCACATGGTCAGAATTGCAGGTGCCATGTCAGATTCTAAACCGGTTACAAGTGGCATCCCACAAGGCTCAGTCCTGGGACCTCTCTTGTTTGGTATATATTTCTCTGAGGTACAGGCTAACATGGGAGGACTATGGCTGACCCAGTTCGCAGATGACTGCAAACTGGGTGCCATAATCGACTTGCCGACTGACACAAGCATCCTCCAAAAGGGTCTCACAGAGACGGATAACTGGTGCCAGAGCCATGGCCTAAAGCTAAATGTCAAAAAGTGCATAGTCATCCCCTCTGGGAAAAGCAAAGTGCCCACAAATTACCACATAGGTGGTAATCCATTAAGTACGGAAGAAGTAATTAGGGATTTGGGGACCCAAGTAGATAGCAATCTCTCCTTTGACAATCACATTGCCAAAGTGGTTAGAAAGACCTTCTATATAGCCCACCTTATCATGAAAGGGTTCATATCTAGATCAAGAGAGGTCATTGTGCCCCTCTACTCATCACTCATCAGGCCCATAATTGAATACAATTCCCCATTTGAGATGTACCTTACCCGACACTTGCAGCAACTAGAAAGACCCCAAAAGTACCTCACCAAGAGGATCAAGGGACTCAAACAGATGCCCTACACAGTTAGGCTAAAGAAACTCCAGCTCTACTCAGTTGCTTACCGCCTACTCAGAGGCGATCTGTGCCTGACGTATAAAGCCATGTCCAACCCAGAATTAATGGACATGCTCCACCTCAGGAAATCCAAATCCCTTAGAGCTACATGCTCCAGGGACTTAAACCTCAGCACAGAAATAAATAGGACATGCTGGAGGGACAGATTCATATCCCAGAGGCTCCCCTCACTCTGGAACAAAATCCCAATCCATGTAAGGCAGAGTCCCTCAATGACCCTCTTCAAGAGAAATCTTGACGAGTGGATGAGACATCGTAGGTTTACCCCTGGTATCTCTTCTGTGTCCCTACTAAACAGAGGCACAGTAAACTAACCTCAAAAAGGTTATCTTCTGTGACCTACTATACAGAGGCACAGTCAACTAATCTAAAAGGGTGGTGAAAGCCAAACACACTCTGGCTAGGCTTATAAATGCCCTAGGGCAGATAGCCTAGTATCAACCTATGAACTTAATGCTAACAATGTCAAGATAATAGCATCAAGTGTAATGTAACTAGTAGGGCGACAAATGTACAAGAAACCACACAAATGACAATTAAGCACATGCATTTAATTAATACATGTAAAATTGTGTGTAAAATTCTATTTCTTAAAACAGCTTGGACATAGATTTTCCAAAACACTGGGCATAGAAAAATAAGCAAATAGCAGAGGGAAAGTATCCAACTCTACCCAATGTCTTGGATAAGACAACTGAGGGACCATTTTTGGAGCAAAGGGCAATTATAAAAAAACAACAGTTACCCTCAGGGAGTAGTTAATGAAGTCATTCTCAATATTAGGATCTCCAAACTTTGCATGATGTTGTACAGGAGTTATCAGCTGAATCACAGCATACATTGACAGAGGAAAAAGTGCCTCCACAGGTTCCAGCCCCCACAGTTCCTTCAGAACTCTGCAAAAATATAAAGAATTCACAAAATGCACAAGGTCCATTCAATCCAGTTACTCTATGTATAGCAGCAGTCATCCTCTGCAGACAAGTACCACTATAGAACCACATTTACAAAGCATGCAGACTGGGAGATATCACCTCCTGACAGGCTTACCTTCCTGATCTTCTTCTTGTAAGCAGGTTAACATCTTTCTAAAAAAGCTAGGGGGAATGTAAGAGAGTAATTTGTTCCATTGTTTGGAGAATTTATTTTGTGCCTTCTTTAATCAGATCGAACTTCACATTAATATATAATAAATAAATGCACAAGTACTGCTAAATAAGTACACGGAATTATATACATTAGGGGGATGTGGGGGATAAAGCCTCCCACTTCATAGTGTTTGTTAAATTGAGTCGTGTCTACTGATATCTTTCCCTTGGAAAGAAATGATGATGTGGCTGTTCGCTGAAGAGGACGTTCGACATTTACACGCCGGACAGGTACTCTAGATGCTGTACCTTCAATGTTATAATCCAGACCCTATATATATATATATATATATATATATATATATATATATATATATATATATGCAAGTGTGTGTGTGTGTGTATATACATATTTGATTAAATATTATAGAAAGTATAATGCTGCTCTAACACCTTTGACTCAAAAAGAGCATGCAGCATATCATGACAGTATTTTTATCGTTTGCCTTTTAATTATTTGAAAACATCTAAATAACATCTTATATTGTTTAGAGTGTATTTGAATTTCTCATTAGATGACAATATAGCTAAACAGAGTAGGTCAGAGAATTATCATTTATTTACTAGAGTGCATGACAAACATTTTGCATTGATACCATCTAGAAATAGATATTAAAAGCTACACAAATTAGAGTAGCAAATTCTTGGGAAGTAATACTTTATAAATGTGAATCACAGCATAATAATAATAAAATAACTGCATTTGTTCTACATACAAAAGAAAAACTGAAAGTGTCTGCTTACAAAGATTATTGATAATGAGATGATAAATAAAATAAATGCTTTGATATTAGACAAAAGGTCAAAAGATATGACAGATTGTTGACAAAGAGAAGGAAAGTAAAATATTTATTTGTGTGTTTTCCTTGCTATAAAATACATTTCAGGGAGCCTATATTGCTTGTATCACTACTTCAAATAACCATTAACCAAATACAATGGCTGGGTTTATACTATAAAAGGAACTACAGCTATCTTCTATTTGGTCTCTGTATATATTGTTTTGTAGATAGCCAACCAATAAATAGGGTCACTTTTTCTAGTCTGCAGAACAGAGAAAGAACTGAAATCTCTTTATTCTATGATTAAGTGGTAACATCACACATTGTGACTTTACAGGATATCTTTGAGCACTTCTGTAAAAGTAAATATAAGCTCAGTAGAACATTTATAAACAAAATGATTGAGCAAGGACATTTGTCTCATGTAGCATCATCGGCTATGACACAGGAAAAGGGGATTAGAGAATCCTGCTTTTACAGTAGCAATCAAAACAGTATCACTTATTTTTAATTTACAGTGATAAAGACTTTGTTTTCTTTATTACAGAGACATAATAAATCATAATACCCTGGCTCAAAAACATGTTTGCAACAAAATCACAGACCCTGAGCATTCAGGAATAATGCCTATTCAAACTGAATTGCTATTGTCCACTACCATAGATGTTGCTATTTAAGTATTATTAAGGATACTGAATAGTATTGCTAACTATGTGGGTACCAAGGCCATGGAATAACATTTTTTAATGTAAGTTTCTTTTCAAAATGTAATTTTTTGAATTGTTAAGGTGCTTTGTCTTGCTTTTATCATTAATGTGAAAGCTACCCCTACGTGTAATAAACAATGTCCATTTAACAGGCTGACTTAGAATAATAAGATTAATGTTAAATAATGCTAGATGACAGCTGAATACATAATCCACCATTATTAAAATGAAACCATACAAAACATGTCCTGCAGTCACCAAAATGTCCTTCATAATCAACAACTGGTGAAACTGATCTCATACCAAGAAGGAAATCTGTCTGATACCCAAATGTTAATCATTGTTAAAAGGGACAAGAACATCCACCTGGCAAGCTATAATTTATTTATTTATTTTTATTTTTACATTTGTTAACCGGGAAAGTCCAACTGGACACATATCCATTTTCAGCGGAGGCCCAGGGAGAAAAGCTCCAATAGCATGTCAAAGAAATTACACAAGAATATCATATAGAGATATAGGTTCCATAGAAACATAAGTTATGTATAGATTAACAATTCCTTCAGTAAAGTCAGCATACATCATTCTAATAGTAACGTTTATATAGAATATAAAATATAAACAAGAATTTTTTTTTTTTGTCTTTCTAAATTATGAGTACTCTCAATATTTTGTTACAGAAATAACCAGTGATTATTTAGCTTTACAGTGAAAGGAATTAGGGGACCATTAGTAGAATCCTTGAACATGGTATTGGTGCAAATTAACCTGAGGATTTGCATGAACAAAGCCAGTTGTTTGAAAAGTAGGTTCTCAGGAGTTTCTTAAATTGAATAGTGGAGGTTATTTGGTTAGGTTGTGAGTTCCAGATTTTGGCAATAGTGCAGGCAAAGAGAGATTTGCCGGCATCATTTTTGTGTCTAATAACACTTATTAGGTTCTGTGAACTAGATCGTATGGCTCTGGTAGGCATACCTCTCAACTGTACAGATTTTTGCAGAATGTCAAGATTTTTGCCTCTTATTTTTGGTCTATCCCTCATAAAATTTGTGGTTTTCTGGCAAATTACTGAGGATTGAAGTCACTAAATAATGAAAGCCATTTGAGTTACAGACTTCATATAATTCAGAAAATGCATGCTAATACAAAATCTATCATTCTAGCAACTTTCTAGGTTTACAAGAACAATATTTAAAATCTGTCCCTATTTTTGAGCCTTTGTCCCCCCAAAATTTTAGGCTTTGTCCAGATTTCTTGCACTAAGAGGTTGAGAAGTATGCTGGTAGGGATGAGGGGGTTAATTATATTTTGAAGTGCGGGGGGTTTTCTGGAAGGTAGAAGAGATTATGCACTATTGTGAGTTGCTTAAACAGAAGTAGTTGAGGTAGCTTGAGCCAATTTAGTTGGTGAAGGGTGAGACAGTGGTGGGATTTTATGAGGTTTCAGTAGCAAACTTGGCTATTTTGCTATAACAAGATTCCATTTTGTTCAGATCACTCTGACGGAGATTAATAAGGATGGGAGAGGCATAGAGAAGGATGGATAAGAGATGAGTTCTTGCAATAGTAGTTTTGGTTTGTTTAGTTATAAAGTGTTTGTTCCTATAGAGAATTCCTATTTTTTTATTAACATTCTTAATGGTTTGTGCTATATGTCCAATTTGAGGCTATTGTCTATTTCTACACCCAAGAGTTTAGTGTGTGCAGTTGGAGTGATTTGAATGTTATCTTTGGAGTGAGTGGTGAAAGTGTTGTTAAGGGGGGAAGCATGACCTGGGCTGAAAATAATTAATTTCATTTTTTTGGGGTTAAGAATAAGTTTGATGTTTGTGAACCATGTTTTGGCCAGAGTAAACGTGTTTTGGGTGAGGATTTGCCGTTCCTTTAAGGTGGGGGCGGCACTTATAAGGGTGGTGTCATCTGCGTATTGTACTACTGATGCTGTGAGTGAGGAGGAATTGATTTGGTTGGTGAACAGTGAGAACAATAGTGGGCCAAGGATGGATCCTTGAGGGACACCTATGAATACTGGTAGCAGGGGGGACAGCTGGTCATGCCACAGGACTGCTTGCTGTCGACCAGATAAGTAGCTAGTAAACCATGATATAGTGGAGGGGCTGAGGCCTAGGGTAGATAAAGTTTGGAGAAGAATGCTATGGTCTACCATGGCAAAGGCTTTAGATAAGTCTAAGAAAATGGAAGATACAAATAGTCCCTTATTTCTATTGTGGTTAACTATATCTGTAAATGATAGTAATGCTGTGGTGGTGCTGTGGGATGGTCTAAAGCCATGCTGAGTTTTGCAGATTAAGTTGTTTTGTAAGAGGTACCAAAGTAGTTGGGAATGTACAACTCTCTCTAATATCTTGGATATAGGTGAGAGTATTGCGATTGGGCAGTAGTTGGTGAGTTCTAAAGAGTTGCCCCCTTTGTGCAGTGGAATAATGTGTGATGTTTTCCACAGGGTGGGGACTTTGAATTCTGCAAGTGACCTCTTTATGAGGATGGACACGATATAGGCTATGGCATCTGCTGCTATCTGAAGGAATTCAGCTGGTAGGGTGTCAGCAGCTAGTGTGGTTGATTTGAGTTTCATAAGGAGATTTGAAATAATTTTAGTGGGTACAGGGTGTAGGAGAAAGTTGGTGGTATTGTTTTGAGTAGTAGGGTGGGTTTTGCTAGCATCTGGTATAGGGCTGCTAGTGGTATTGAGGGCATTGTTAAGGGTTTGGACTGTTTCGGTAAAGAACTTGTTAAATTGTGTGGGAATGTTGTCATGGTTGTTTGATAGTACTGGGGTTGGGGTGGTGGCTTTACCCGGGTGGATTATGCCATTTATTGTAGCCCAAAATTTCTTAGGGTTATTGGCATATTTTTCTTGCATGTTTTAGTAGTAGTTACTTTTGTCTAGTTTGATTTGTTTTTTGGCTTTGTTTCAAAGTTCTTGGTAGGTTTGCCTCAGATTACTGGTTTTGTTCTTTTGATATTGACTCCAGACCAGATCCCTCTCTTTCATTGTAGTCTTTGAATCTTTAGTTAGTCATGGAGCATAGTTAGCTTTTAGTCTTATAGTTCTGGAGGGGGCATGACAGTTTAGGATTTGCAGGAAAGTGGAGTTAAAGTACTGTATGATGTCATCTAGAGATAGTACTTTTAAGGGTGTCCAATGACAGCTTTGTAGTGAATTGATGAAGTCAGCTGCTTTAAAGGTATTTTTGTTACGTATTACTCTGAGGTTGGGTTGGCTTATGTAATGGGGTCTGTTCCAAATTAGGTAGGCTGGTTGAAAGATCGCTTAGACTGTTAGGTAGACAGCCAGAGTGCCATGCTAGAGTGAGGTTAGATAACAGAATCCAGTCTAAGATGGATTCGCGTTTTGAGGTTTCGTCTGTTCTTGTTGCAGTGGATATAATTTAAGTAAATCTATGGAGGTTAATGTGGGTAGTTGGAGTGTGGCTAGAGCAGTTCGGCCAGTCAATATTAAAGTCACCTAATAGTACAGTTTCTTGTGGCATGGAGTTTGAGATCCAGTTTAGCAGGTTTTCCATTATAGTAGTGTTATTGCCTGGTGGAATGTAGACACCTGCAATAATGATATGTTTGCTTGAGTTTAGTTTTAATTTGGCAAGGATTAGTTCAACATCTTTGATTTCTTGGGGGTAATAATCAATGTGTTCAGTGGTGAGATGATTTTGGAACAATATCGCTATGCCACCTCCCTTTCTCTACTCTATCTCTGAGTATTATGTTATAGCCAGGGGCTATAATCTCATTATTATGGTATTCTGGTTTAAGCCATGTTTCAGTTAGCACTGCTATTTCTGGTTTATATACAGCTAGAAGGATGTGAAGGTCCTGGATTTTGTTAAGTATACTTCTTGCATTTATGTTAATGAAGAGGAGAGAGGATGTAGGTCTATAGTATAGGGGGTATGGCTGATTAGAGTCTGTGTAGGGTGTTGTGGTGGGCCCTGGATTAGAGTGACTGTCTCCACAGTGATTGAGTTTGTGGAGTGAAGATACAGTTTAGTTAGTTTGTGTAGTAATTTAGTATTTCTTAATGAGGAGTGAGGGTTAGTTCTGACTGACAGTTTGTAGTGGGAGTAAGAGACTACTCTAGAGGAGGTGAAGTATAGTGTTGTGATAGTTACTATCAGAAACAAAGTTTCAGGGGAGTGGATAGCGGTTCAGTTTGCCATTGTGGGGGGGGGTACTGATATGTAGTTGAGTGTGGTAAGAGGAGAGGTAGGAGAGCAGGAGAAAGGTGATGATAGTACATAGGTAGATTAATGCTTTTATTAAGTGGGACTGTTGTTTATAGTTCATGTCTGGTGAAGAGTGTTTAAGGGTAGTAACTTAAAGTAAGTAGGTTAGATATACTAATGTGTGATACTAAGGGTGTGGTGTAGGGTGTTGGTTTGTATGTGATATGTGTGGTGTGAAACTCTAATTGGGTGGGAGGGAACTGACAGAGGGTATGGTGTATAACTATAAATGTAAATGATATGGGGTGGGTGGGAATAGGGGTAGGGTAGAGTAGGGGAGTGGAGTGAGCGTAGTGAATGGAGTGGGGCATAGCCAGTAGTCTAAGACACAGGAGAGTTTGGGAGACTATCAGTGTTATGTGAAAGAGAGCCTATTACTGTAATATGTATCATATATGGGTTGAAGGTAGGTATTTGGCAGTTAAGTAACCTTAGAATAAATTCAAACAAAATGGTCAGTATATCAGAGATGTATTGTGTAATTCAGGGAGCTGGAGTGTAGGCAGGATGAGTAGGAAGAGGAAAAGGTGCACTCTAGATTATAGAGGAAAAGGAGTGCAGTAACTAAGAAGGCAACAGATATATGCGGGGGTGATGCCTGCCACTAATCTGTGATGCAGCGTTTGACCACACTAAAGTCAGTCAGCTGTCATTAAGGGAGTACACTATGTAAAGTACACTAAACCAAGAAAGTTAACATACATTCACTACTTTTAGGCTATGGCTCTCTCAAACTTCTTTGCTGGGTCCACAGTATTTTCTGGGCGATTCTTCTTAACTGATGTAGGTATTTGATGGGAGGGGGAACCCTTAAATAATGGCTGGAGGATGGAAAGAGATAGTTAGTACTCAGGGTGTTTGCATACAGGCTAGGACAGGGTTTTTGTTCAAAATTTTCTTTTTCTTTTTGCACTACTACCATAGGTATACAAGGCTATAGCACAGCAAGTTGGTCATTCAGGTCTAATATTTAAGCAGCCTTACCTTATAAACAGCAAAAAAAAAACAGTTCAGATAGTGTTCACTTATCTTAAACAGTGCAGTCATCAAACAGCAAGACCAATTTAGAAACTGCAAGGTCCCAAACATGTAGAAATATCCATGAAACAGTAAGCCAAGTGGAGCTATGGTATATGAGAGTACATTTAAATGTCTCAGTATAATGAGAGGAGGATGGATATGCCTCCAACTCCATTTACCCCTGCAGGTCAAGCAGAATCTTATTTTGCAGTTATTTACACTGGTAACCCAAGCCAAATGTTGTCCACATAAAAAGTGGGTTACAAGGGCTTAACTATCAAGTTTTATCTAATATGTACAGGATGTATTCATCAACATTCTAACTAATCATAGCATTAATAAGCTATATCTAATGCAAGTGGGAGTCACTATGCTATATTATAGACAGCCTTTGCTTTAAACATTAAGCGTTTTAAGCAGACAGTGAATTACCACTTTAATGGCTGGCAATGCTAACAGATATACTTGTGCGGCTATTATGTATACACATGGATGTTAAGTAAGCCAGTATCCACAAATAATCAGGCTAATTCAATTATATATTGGACAATATACAGCATGTGATGCTGTTTAGCTAACTAAAGGAGCTGTTGTGTGCTTGCCTTTACTGTTCCAAAATTATGAGGCAATGCACTTGGATGGTATGTAGGCCAGAAATCAATCCAATTCAAGTATGTAACAGCCAGCATACAGCACATAATGCTGTTTAACTAATTAAAGGAGCTAGTATATGCTTGCCTGTACTGTTTCTAAAAGATAAGGCAATAATCAGGCTAATTCAAGTATTTAACATACATCACGCAATGCTGTTAAACCAAATAAACAGCTTCTAAAAGATAAGGCAATAATCAGGCTAATTCAATTATTTAACATACAGCATACAGCACTAAAATAAACTAAATATAGGAGCTAGTGTACAATTGCATTTACTGTTTCTAAAAGATAAGGTAATGCAGACACAATTTACAGCCATGACATAGTTATTTAACACCTCTACAATGTACAGTTACATTTGTGGTTTCCTCTTGCCTGTGGGTTATTTCATGAAGCAGAGTTAACTCTAAAAACATTCTACACTTCCTTAAACATTAATTTACTTCATCAGATACTATTACATGTACAGAAATTAAAAATAACAGTACAATTCCTTACCACTAACATGCTAGCAAACACAGCAGCAGCAGCATCTATGGGGAGGCTAGGATAGTCTGAAAATGGTGCCTCACCAACAGGGTTCCCTAAGTAAACTTCCTTGGAAGGAAGGATGTAAGAGGGAGGAAACAGGAGAGATGGACTTCCTTGGAAGGAAGGATGTAAGGGGAGGGGACAGGTGAGATGGACAGGAGGGACATGAGGTATAGGAGTGTTGCAGATGAAAGGGGGAGGGATTAAGACCTAGAGCCAGTAAGACACTGGAGAGTTTGGGAGACTATCAGTGTTATGTGAAAGGGAGCCTATTACTGCAATATGTATCCTATATGGGTGGAAGGTAGGTATGTGGCAGTTAAGTAACCTTAGACTAAATTCAAACAAAATAGTATATCAGAGATGTGTTGTGTAATAATAAAACATGCAATGGAACAGATGCAACTTTTTTGAGTTGAGAAAACTATGGTTAATGAAAAAAAATGACTATGTTATATTTAAGAGTTATATATCATCACAGAGCCTCTTGGAAATACAAGAATAGTTCTGCAGTTATACACTAACTCACCTGTATTAGGTAGTTCATGTTCTAGATTAAGTGCAATAAATAGGAACATTGGAAGCTAGGAACAGTATGGGTTTCACAGACTATAAGATGTCTAACAACAAATAAGTATGTTCAGCATGTATATACATTCAGGGCTCATTTGTGGCTACCAGTCTATATTTTAATATTAGTCTTGAAAGCAGCAAAGATGGTTCTTTGCTTGACTTGATCGTTTTATTATACACAGACTAAGAATGCACTGGGCAAGGACGATATCCCTCCAGTCAGTCTTGTTTATTTGATTGTGTAGGTTCAGGTCTAATTTTTAAATGAAGTCATCACTCTGCTTCTTGTGACAAATGGAGTTATGATGCCCTTGTTATAGTCACTTTATCTTATTGTCTTACTAAGGGCTAAATCTATCTCTTTCTCAAATATAGTTGCCAACTATTAAAATATTACATTACCATTTTTATCTTTATTTTCTTGGGTAGATGGTACACTTTTTTTTTTTTTTATTCATTTTTTATAGGTGTTGCAGGATAATGGTTATGTGTGGACTTTGGCTATACTTTACTGCTGGTATATGAAAAATATGTACACAACTTCCAAGACTGAAGACAAGGCAAATCTATAAAGATGCTAATGAATGTTAGTAAGTAGTGGTATGAACCTTGACATGTGTACATCTGTCTAGCCTACATGATTACAGGTAATATTACAGACTGCGCATTTATACTGTGAAAATCTTCTTACCAAAAGTTACGCAGCAGTTACAGGATAAGCCAGGGAAAGATATGTTAAAATCATAGTAATGGTCACTACTGTGTATGAAAAAGATAATTCAAAGTGACTAAGTTCAGCTGTCCAACCAGCATCACTGGGCATGGTGGTTACTTTTGTGTGTGTGTGTGTGTGTGTGTGTGTGTGTGTGTGTGTGTGTGTGTGTGTGTGTGTGTGTGTGTGTGTTGGAGGTCCAAATGAGATGAAATTATAAAATCTATATGGGATTTTAAATATGAATGAGGATATCCCTCAGAAACACTGGACGTTTATCATTTTGTGCACAAAATCATATCTTTGTGGTGTGATCTGTATTTCAGACTTCAGCAATGATAGCTGCTTAGAATTTGCTTAACAAAATTTCCAGTCTTCCTTCCTTTTCTTCTTACCTTTCTTTTGTAGCAGCAGGTTGGTTGTCATACTTAGCAATTTAAAATATAACACAAGGAAAGGTCTACCCTTAGTGGCATGTGCTTCCATCATGGACTTAAAGTTTCTTTCATTTAACTACAAGGCACAATAATACCTTAATACTCTTCTTGACCAAAAACTTGATCAAGAACCACTGTCTAACAACATAGTCATTTCTCAATGTCTCAAAAGGTTCTTGCACTTATACACTGAGGCTAGAATTTGCAAGACACAATTCTATGTTGGCATGATTAATAAGTGTATTGGTGTGTGTGTCAGCTGACCATGTGGTAATAAACATAAGTGCCATAGTGAATGGTCTACCTAGTCAAAATGTCTGGTACTCTCAACCCAATGTCATCATTACATAATGCAGTGGCAGGTAGTTAGCAGGCACAAATAAGAAAGAAGGGGAGCAAGTGACACCTATAAAGGATTAATAAAAGAGAACCATGGACCATCTTTACAGAATTAAGAAAATGGGCGCATGTAACACATATAAAGGATTAATGAATCCAGTGGGATGCACCATGTACAAAAGAATAACAAAGGGGAGAATGTAGTACTTGTAAAGGATTAATAAAAAGTTAAACAGCACCTTCTATAAAGGAGGATTAAAAGTGGTAGATGAACTCCTAAATTAATTAATAAATGGGGAGCAGTCACCATGTATGAAGTGTTATAAAAAGGGAAGCATGTAGCATCTATAAAGAATTAATAAAAGGGGAGCATGTGTCACATATAAAAGATTAATAAATCAAGTGGCTTGCACCACCTATATAAAATGAGGGTCTATATTCGAACACCGAACATTTAAAATGTCGAGTGTTCTAATATCGACCCATTTTCAGCAAACATTGAAAATATTGAAGAAACAGAAAACCGAATTTTTTCCTAGGGAAAGAATTCGGTTGTCCGTTTCTGTTGCTTCAGTATTTTCAGCACTCTGGTGGAAAGTTACGGGTCGGGTTCAGGTAAGTGTGCGATTGTGTGGACGTGAGGGTTAGGGCGAGTTAGGTGAGTTAGGGTTAGGGAGCGGGTCAGGTAAGTGTGCGATTGTGAAGAGGCATATGAACCTCCTAAAATAATTACTAAATGGGAAGCAGTCACCATCTATAACGTATTACAAAAAGGGAAGCATCCAGCACCTATAAAGAATTAATGAAAGGGGAACATGTGTCACATAAAAGATTAATAAATTAAGTGGGGTGCACCACCTATAAAGAATGATAAGTGGCAGATCAACCTCCTAAAAATAATTAATAAATGGGAAGCAGTCACCATCTATAACGTATTACAAAAAGGGAAAGCATGCAGCACCTATAAAGAATTATTTAAAAAACTTTCTTGACAATACAGAAAGAACTATAGTACACATGTTACAAGCCCTGGTTTCCACAATATGGTACTATTAGTTTCAGA
Source organism: Protopterus annectens (assembly GCF_019279795.1). Taxonomy (NCBI): domain Eukaryota; kingdom Metazoa; phylum Chordata; order Ceratodontiformes; family Protopteridae; genus Protopterus; species Protopterus annectens. The sequence goes on from NC_056743.1 coordinate 219,718,213, forward strand.
GACACATTAGCAGCAATGGGGAAAGACCTCATTATCCACTAATTTGCATGTCTCTGAATTGTTGTTAACTACAGTGAGTGCTAATCGTCCCTTCCTGAACTAGTTAACACTAACTGCAGATTTAGCATGTTGGCACAGGTGCCCTCATCATTCACTCACCCACACCTATATGCAATAGCACAGTAAAACAAGTACACCCATACACCACATTCTCCATAACTGTCCCTGTGTTGTCAGAACATCTCTGATGTCTGCTTTTTCCTGTCATGGCAAATAATGAAAGATTACAATTTGTCTTTAATGCCAGACACTAGAGTTTCATACTTCTATGTAAATGCATGCTAGTTCAAAAGCTGTTACTCTAGTGTTTTTAAGTCTTATAAGACGAATAATTAAAATGTATCTCTGATTATGTGTCTTTGTCCTACAATTACTTTGGGCTTTGTCTGCATTTCTTGCACTATAGGGTTGAGAGGTATTGTTTATGTTTATTCTCCTTCTCATTCATTGAGCAATACCAGAGCTCCTCATTGCAAGGTTAAAAAAAAAAGCTTCTCGCATTAATTTATCATTTTGCATTGCAGATTAAATGCAGATGTTTCTAGATTCCAAATGCAAGGGAACAGGATTCAAAGCCTTTTCTCCCCTTTGTAATTTACTTTTTTTTCCATATCTTATATATATTATTCACAGTACATACATAATGTCTTGACTCAGAGGATGAATATCCTTTGCAGAAGATAGAAGGGTGCAGGGTTGGAATACTTTTTTTTATCTTTTAGTCATGCTATTCATGTTACCTTGGTGTCTGGTAGTTTCCTGCTCTACTCTTTTTTTTTTGAAGTTCCTTTAAGGCATGCTGTATAGAGTATCCCCAGTGTCTAGTGTCCCCCAACACAAGTACCATTAAGGCATGCGGTGAAAGAATAATCCCTGGCAGCTATTGTTTGCCCCATCCCACATCTTCAGAATTATTCCCTGGTGTCAAGCAGTTTGCCATCATCAACATTATGTTTAAGTGCTATTTAGGCATGAGATGAGAAAGCTATTGCCTGGTATCTAGTGGTTCCCCCTTGATCAATGTTAAGTGCCATTAAGGCACAAGATGGAAGAGTTATTCCCTATTATATATTGGTTTCCCTGCCAGCATATTCATTCCATACATATACATACATACACACACACACACACACACACACACACACACACACACACACACACACACACACACACACATACACACACACACAGTTTCCCCCATTGAAAAGGTTGTACTGAATGTCAAATAGCTTGAAGTGTATTCTAACTATCAGATGTGGCAGCAGTTGTCTGTTGCATACTGATACCCATATGGACAACTGTTTTAGTAGATGCATGTATAAAGGCCTCAAAAGTTATAATAATGGAGCCCAAATCTTCTGAAAGGAGCCTATCAGCACTAAGGACAACATTTGAAAGAATTAATTTACCCGGGGAAAATAACAGCAGTAATATTCCAGTGGGCTCCTTACTGAAATGTCGGCACTTACATTGCCGAGTACTGAAAAAACACCAAAATGTAGGACAAGAGCAAACACTGAGCTTCACACTTACCTTTAAATGACATTTTTGGATGCACCCCCCCCCCCCCAGCTTGAATACACTAACCACATGATTGCCATACTTCAGAGAAAAGGGAATATTCTGAGAAATGGTCATCTTGGTCTTAGGATATGTCCAGCCCCCTTTTTTTTCCATTCGGTTGCAGCATTACAGGGCTCAATAAACCGTGGATTCTGACATTTCATATAGTCACTCCTCCAGAGTTTACATCAGCTGAATTAAATACATTTATGAAGAAAAACAGCAGGAAATACTTTGGTCAATCATAAATGTGTTTTCTGAAGGAATTCTACCACAATTTAAGAAACTTTAAAAGGTATAATTCCTGACAGTAAGCATCTACAACCAGGGGCTGCGTGTGGTATCAGACTGGTGGGCTGCAGCCCCCCCCCCCCCAACTTTTGCAACAAAAAAAATTTCAATTAATAATTTTAAAAACTAGTACCATTTCAAACTGCAAACTAGTGTGTAAGATGAAGATGTTACTCAGAATTTGGAGCTGTGCGCATGAGTGTTCAAGTTCTGCTTTAAAAAAAAAAGAAAAAAAAAAACTTTTTGTCGTTGGACTCTTTTTAAAACAATCCAAATTGTGACGACTGCAGGTACCAATGAAGATGCTCAGATGTCATTGCGGTTTTGACTGCAGGAAATTAGAAGCCGACTAGACTGTTAATTCAGCTGTCACTTCATGTAACCTGAGTATGTGACGTTGTTGCTTATTAGTCGTTTTGCTCTCGTGTCCTCTCCCTATGCTTTAACTCACTCAGTCCAATGGAGATCAGGAAGATTGCACTGTAAATGGGTGGAGCCTATGCCTTTAGACAGAATCATATTATGTCTTCACATTTTAAACAAATGTTCATATCTCTGGAACCAAAGAGGTTATGAAACAAGTATTAATGGCAAACTCCTCAGCACACAGTATTTTTATAGTGATGGTATTCTTTAGGTTCTACATCTTAAACCCAATTTTATAAGTCACAGTAAACACAATAACTATTACATTTGTAATATTTTGTAAAGAACTTAAAATAATTTAGCAACCAATCAAGTTACGCACAGTAGCATTTTATTCATCTAGCTGAGAGCTTTCATATGAGGCAAAGGAGTTATGTCTGTATTATTTGGTTACTGAGATATTTAGAAAAATGTGAACATTATATCTACTGTATATAAATTAATATCATAAAAAAATAGTAAATATCTTTTTAACTGCACAAGACAGAGGTCAAATATCAATTCAATTGAGTTTGCCATTGTGTAAGCTTTAAGATAAAATCTTTTAAAACTTTGTACTTAGCAAGGTTTTGGAATTATTGATGTGAATATAAACAAGCAATATCTGATGCCTAGAGGTGTCAGTAGGAGTTAACTGCAGGTGCACCTGGAGGTGTCACTCAGACGTAGAGAGTTAACACAGTTAATTTAAAGGGAGAGAGAAAGAGAGAAAGAGAGATGGATGAGAGAGCAGAAAAAAATTGATCATTGAAATACTGATTGGATTACTATTTAAGGTAAAAGAAGGCAAGGAAGAATATTTTGAAATGAATCCCCTCAAAAACAAAATGATTAAGTTCTGAATGTTTTTTTTTTGGCAGGGCCAGCCAGATACTTTATGCATTCTTTTCCTGGCAGGGTTAACCAGATAGTAGGGAGGCAATGTGTTTTGGGTCTGTTGATTTTCCTTTCTTCCCGTAATACACTGGCAGGGTCGACCAGATGCTAGTGGTCTATTTGTTTTGGGGACTATTGATTACTTTCTTTTTCTTTTTAAAATAATGTCCTGGCAGGGTTAACAAGATAGTAGGGAGGCAATGTGTTTTGGGGACTGCTACTGATCTTTTTTTCACATAATACACTGACATGGTCAACCAGATGTCAGAAGTCTGTGTGTTTTGGGGGCTGTTAATGACTTTCTTTTTTGTAATATACTATCCTGGCAGGAGTCAAATACTAGGTATGCAATGTGTTCTAGGGGCCTATTTGTAGATGACATGTTTTTTTTTAACCTAATATCTTTTTGCAGTGTTAGTCAAGATACAGTAGGACAGTTTGTCAATGTTTTGCTATTAAAACAAACTCTACTCTTGCATGAGTAAAGTGTGTATGGGTGAACTGAAATAAGATCACGTGCAAGTTCTTGGCTGTATGATGTTAAAGAAATATAGTAATTAAATTGTGGTCTTTGATTGTCATTATTTTAAACCTTGTAGGCTGAAAGCAGATTCTCTGGGTAGGCAGTAGGGATTGGGGCAATGCATATGTGTGAATGGAATGATGGCAGTTCTGGCTTGCTTTGCAAGAGTAATGTATATTTGAGTGAAGTAAGATTTACCAAAAGCTCTGAACTCAGTATTGTTTATGTGAAAAAAAAAATACTTACCTTAATAACAGTATCGTCTTTTTGTTATTGTTTTTGTTTTTAACTTTGCAAGATCAAATGAGATACTGTTGGTGGGGTAGGCAATAGAGACTGCGGCTATGTTCAAATGGAACAAATGACCCTGCTGTTTACTGTTGCAATTCCAGCTTTGTAAAATTGTAATACTTTTCTGTCTGTACTTTAAGGTGAATGTAAAATAATTAGCACGTTTATTTATTTTATTTGTTGTCATTTGCTAACCGGGTTGATCAAACTGAGCAATGGGTCCATTTTCAGTGAAGACCCGAGGAGAAAAGTTCCAAATACAATGATAGTTATACAAGAATGAAATAAAATTGCAATGGATCTAGTTACAAGAAGTTATACATAAGAGGAAATCCTCTATTTTATACAGTAGTGAACTTGTTTCAGCAATAGAAATAAAATAACAGCAGAATAAACCATATACAAAAAACCTTTCAAGAAACAAAATAAAGAAATGTTGTTTTAGTGTCATTAGAAAAGAGAAATAATGAGTAAAAAATAGAAATAAAAGTGTTAGCTATCAGGTCAGAGATTGACAAGGACAGGAGCAGGTCTTTTGTAGGCACTTTTTAAGTTCTAGCTTGAATTGGAGCTTGTGGGGGATACTTCTCATATTAAGAGGAAGAGAGTTCCAGGTGTGAGCTACAGAGTATTTATAAAGATACTTTCCAATATCAATATTTTTAGATGGTTTATAGATGTCCAGAAGTTGTTTGTCAGTTGTACGAAGCAAACATTGGGGGTTATATTGAGATACAATATTAGAGATGGAGGGGCAGGAAGTGGAATTATACAGGATGGAGTGTGTAATATGTAATTGTAGAAGAGAATTTGGAGAATTCAGGCCAACGTAGTGACGTAAGGGTGAAGCAGTGGTGGGATTTATACGGGAGACTGGCAAAAACTCTAGCTATTTTATTGTAAGTTTGCTCTAATTTGGTAAGAAGTGATGATTAAAAGTTAATAAAGACCTGAGCTGCATAGAGAAGACAGGGTAAGAGGAGAGACTGGGCTTGGGAGACCCTGACCATGCTTACCAATTTACATAAAATAAGTGTGAGTAATTCTCAATGTATGTTGTTTCATATCAGTTTGTGTATATACTGAATGTTTTTTAAAAATATTTCTAATATGTTGGTAGACTATTCAGTATGTGCAATAGTGACCGAGCACTTATTTTTTGTAAATTAGTAAGCACGGTCAGAATTGATCCCACTGTAATATAACTTTGCCCCTTTGTAGTTGGACACACCACATTTTAGTTGGCCATGCCCATTCAAGCTGTCTCCTGCAGCCCCTCTTTGATTTGAAGTCATCAGCCACCAGTGTCTACAGCACAAAATAATGCTTACCACAGAAGCAACTGTCAACACTGTCAGCTATGGTATTCCTTAGAAGAACATTGTGCTGTAGATTGGATGTAATGAAGCCAAGATGCGTACAGAAAACTATATAATACACAGTTCCAACATATCAAAGATAAGCTATTGGGTAGCTTTAAGAAAAAAAAATGTGTTCAGAGACTACATAAATAAATGGAATTTGGGACAATTTTTGTGAAGCAGGAAACATGGGGAAGCCATGCAGATCAGATGCAGTGCATGTTTCAAAATAATTGCAAGGTCTACGACTAAGTTCTCAACAAAGGACTTTTGAAGGAGCAGCTAATCAGCAAGCTACTTTAATGGAAAACTGACTGCCCTTTCTCCCAGTATTTTTTTAATTCATTTGTTAATCAGGCAAAATCTTACAGGCATAAAACACCTTTTCGGAGGAAACTTAGGTATACTGGGTGATTATGTGACATGCAGAGTCATAGAATAACTAAGTGGAGATTCAAGCCATCAAATACAAAATGAACCTCATTGGCAGGTTATAGCCTTAATTGCTAAACTGCATTTAAGGGTGTTGCACATGTAATAGGCCTTGGACAACATTAGTGGGTGTAAAACATGCTTATCCTGAAGTTTTGCTTAAAGTATCTAGAAGAAACAGAACATAAAACTTTCATTAAATTGCAGGTTTTTCTTTGCTGTGGGTTGCAATTTAAATCTAATTTAAATAGATATTTTGTGTACCATATCTATTTAAATGGTTTTAACTAGAACTTCATTTTGAACATCAAAGCATTAACTTTTGTTGCATGCTGAGCTGGGAGATGATAGTCTTTAATGGTGCTGTTCCAGCATAGGTATAGTTGTAAGTTCCCTTTCATTTGTATTTTTGAGATGAACGACGTTTACGCTCTGCTTCTGTTGCCCTCTTTTAGCCATTCTGTTTTTCACATTTTCATCTTTTCAATTAGGGCAGTTTTAAACACACCACTTACATGATTTACTAGACAAAATGCTCTTTTATATGGTTCTTTTACTAAGCTCATGGTTACCCTCTCAAAGAGTGGGTTAGGTCTTATCTCCAACTCCATTTATTTGCTGGTTCATGCAGACAGTCTTTAGTGTCAGTCTAATTACTGTTATTATATTTCAGCCTCAACCTACTTTGCTGCTTTGCACTCTAGATTTTATCATTTCTAGTGCAAAATTAATGCTTTTCATAGCCTTTCATACAACTAAAGACGAGTATGCAAAAAATCTATACTTTCAATCAAATTCTCTCTTTGCCTTAATGGGAAACTTCTAATTGGATTATTGTCTAAAGTTTATGCATTCATCAGTTGTTACTATACTTTGGTGCCTTGCTGCATACATGTCTGGATTAGGATTACAGCATCACACAGACATCTCAGTCTCTTACTGTGTGTTGCATGCATGTCTGGATTAGGATTACAGCATCACATAGACAACTGACTCTCTTACTGTGTATTGTAGCTCATGCCCTTTTCAATCCCATCAATAAACACCAGTGAGGGTCTATGTTTCTGTAGACAGCCCTCAAGATTTTTACATGAAACTCATTTAGACCGAATAGTTGATCATAAATCAATTACTCAGTCAAGTAGACCCAGGGAGAGAAGGAAAGACTGTCTGACAGGAGAGAGAAAGGGATAATATTTGGTCAGAAATTTGACTTAGTTTCAATTAATATTCCCCCAAATGATAGTCTGAACAGAATTTGATATTTGGTAAGCTAGGTAACTTATCATTGGAAAGGAGTTTTGTTAATGGCTGGACATTGGAATATGATGTTCTTACAGGTGAAAGTTAAGGACTGTGATAATAAAGGGTACAGAATAAGTAAAGCAGAAAAGAAATAGCAATGCTTTTAAAACATTGGGTATTTTAGATATTTGATATTCCCAAAGTAGCTCACCTAACACTGGGTGTACTTTCTTTCTTTATTCCAAGGTAGAAAAGATAAAGCAATGGTATCAACTGAGCATGCTCATTTTTTTCAAAACATGCTGACATGTCAGATTATACTGTCAGGTCATGCACTGGTTACTTTTGAAATAAAGTTTTCCCACTTATAGAATGGAAAATAATGGGTTTAGACAATGGATAACTGAGGACATTAAGAAGAATTGCATAAAAATGCTACATTAATATATGGGGAAAGACAGAGTGAGATAAGGAATTAAGGTAATTAGATTTAGGAAGAGATTCCCTAATGGTATATGAGGAGTTGAAGTTAAATGATTTAAAGGAATAAATTAAAAAACAGCAAAGACAATAGAATAATGGCCCAGAAAAATGCCATACCTTAACTGAATCAGGCTAATAGTCTAAGTGTGCTGAAGGCCTTGTTACTGAGACTGTAGCAGCACAAAAAAAGAGAGAGCTGTACTGAAACCATGTGACAGTTAAGACAGGATGCCACCAATAAACCTGGTTTGAACAATTTTTGTTCAATAACTGCCCATTTAAAAACTAGAGCTAGGAAGTTTTAGGTCAATTTGTATTAGTGGTTTCTCTTGCCATACAACTAAAAAGCAAGGTATTTTAACCTCTAAATCACCAGTCTACCCCGTGCCAGCCCCAGAGTGCTTATCTAAACCAACACAGCTGTTACCACATATTGCGGGATGTTAAAGTGCAGGGAATTGTTTTTCTCTTGCCATACAACTAAAAAGCAAGGTGTTTATCTTTAACATAACCTGCATTAAGACCATACTAGATATATTGAGTGCTCTTAGCCACATAGGGTTCCCACGTCACAAACGGATTATAGTAGCTCCCTTCCTAAAAGAACCCACATATTCTGCTATATAGAACAAATTGTTATAGTAAAGTGGTGAGCAATATACTAAAGTGGGAAGCTTTATTCTACAGTATAGAGCTATAAATAAGCAGTAAGGTGGAGAGTTTGCTGTTAAAGTGATGAATTAGTGTTTTCTCCCACTGAAATGGTGCTTTGAATGATTGTTTTTTTCTTAAAACCTCACTTTCTAGCTGACAGACATGTCATAATCACCCCCCCCCCTATCAGCCACCCATTGCTAATAGCAACAGAGGCATGAAAGCAAGGTATTAAATCATACCTGGCTGGTGCAATGTTTTCAATCTGTAAGTGCCAGCGGATCCCCTTGTCTGAGGTAAGCACACTACTCCTAGCTGTACAAACTGTTACAAATGCTAGTGTAAGGAATAAGCTATGCACTGTGTTAATATCTACTTTCGTTATCTCAGATAGTGTGTCTAATTGAACAAAGCAATGTATTAAGGTCATAGATGTTTAATACCTGCAACTGTTTTATGAATGTACTTACCAGAGCCTATATGAGTACGGAGACCTCTGTGCAATAGTAGGGTGTTTGTTGCTAAGTGCTATAATTACTAAAAGTAAAATAGTGAGTAGAGAGCATAGATATAGCAGTTACCCACCTATCTGGTGATAAAACCGTAACTGCATGTTGTTTTTGACCTAAAAGGGCTTGCTTGTGATTACAAAGCGCCATAGGTCTCTCTTGAACACATGCATTTTAGGTGGGGTCACATACATAGCTTTCTCACAGCTAAACAAGTGCATGTGACCTTTGTCTGGTCTACTATGGGAGATAGCCATTAATCGCTCACCAGCAGCACTCTGCATTTGCTGTCCTGAAGGGGCATCAGTAAGGCACTTAACTGCCTAATTAATACAGTCCATAAACTAATAGTATGCCGATATGACCTAGTTTTAGCTGTGTGCATCCTGTGAAGGCAAACACACTGTGCTGTAGCCATATTAAGGTCTAGGAACATCTGTTACTGTGCTTATTAATGTGATATTTGTACTGAAAGAAAGCCTGGGGAGATACTGAATGTTTTCTAAGTACTGAGCTGTGTGATTAAACTGCAGAATATAATGTACCTTCATAACTGAAGTAGCTTGGACAGGGAGTGCATGAAAGACCTAAATGTTTTAAGTACAACTAAAATGGCTGAATAAGATGATAAACTGTTCTTTACCATAAGAAACTGTTGTTGTACAGGCAATCTCTGTAAGCTTTACCCTCTCATATATCCCAACTCAATCTCCTATCTCTTTAATTATCCAGGTATTTTAACCTCTAAATCACCAGCCTAACCCACTCCAGCCCCAGAGTGCTTATCTAAACCAACACGGCTGTTACCACATATTTGCGGGATTTTAAAGTGCAGGGAATTGTTTTTCTCTTGCCATACAACTAAAAAGCAAGGTGTTTATCTTTAACACAACCTGCATTAAGCCCATACTAGATGTATTGAGTGCCCTTAGCCACTCGGGGTTCCCACGGCACAAATGGATTATAGTAGCTTCCTCCCTAAAAGAACCCACATATTCTGCTATATAGAATTAAGTGTTATAGTAAGGTGGTGAGCAATATACTAAAGTGGAAAGCTTTATACTACAGTGTAAAGCTATAAAGTAAGGTGGAGAGCTTGCTATTAAAGTGGTGAATTAGTATTATTTCACTTACTGTTTTCTCCCACTTAAATGGAGCTTTGAATGATTGTTTTTTCTTAAAACCTCGCAGTCTAGCTGGCCCCACTCCAGTCACCTCACTCCACATGGCTCACTTCAGTCACGTACCCTGCCCCCAATTTTCACCTGCCCCCACTACCTCTACATTTATTCTAACCCCTAATCACCTGACCACTAGTCCACCCCTAATTACCTGACCTCTAAACCAACCCACTCTCACCTCCCTCCCACCCTCCATTCCAATTACCTCCTACACTGATCCCACTCCAAACAACATATACCAAGCCAACACACCTCCACCCTTACACACAACCAACCAGGAATCCTAATTGAAATATTCACTCTAAAGACTATCATGTTACCAACACTCACATCCCTATCACTAGCTCTACTATCACTAACCTTCCTCACTTCCTTACAAACAAACCAAACACTGCACAATTACTCTCATCACACTACCCACTCTAGCCCTCCCTCTCAAATCCACTCACACTTCTACATCTGCCTTACAATTATAAATATCACAACTACATCTTACTCACATACGATCATAACACAAACTCATTACACTAGGAAAAACACACATACACTAAGCTCACAAACAATTAATATTAAAAAGCACATACTGACACTCCTACAAAATCTGCTAACCTCTGGTGACATACACACAAATCCAGGTCCCCTCACAGCCAAACAAACATCTGACCTGCTGATCCTAAATCTCAACATAAAAAGTATTACCAACAAGCTAACAGACCTGCATGCATTCATAGCCCACTACAACCCTGATATACTCACCATTACAGAGACCTGGCTTAAACCCAGTATCCAAGATGAAGACTTCCTCCCCCCAGCGTATAATACACTTAGATCTGATAGAACAAGCAGGGAAGGAGGAAGGGTAGCCATTCTCTTTAAAAACACCCTTAACCTCCAGCTCCTGCAGACCACACCACCCACATTTCAAAATGCTGAAGTCCTGTTTTCTGTTCTCTCCATAAGAAATACAAAGAAAATCAATATAATATGCTGTTACATACCTCCAGGCAATAACTCACTCATAACAGAAGACATCCTACACTGGACAAAGGACAACCTACCACAGGAAACAATCCTACTAGGTGACCTTATCACCAAATGGACAGCCTGTAACTCCAGCAACCCCTCTACACATATCAACTTAGTTCTCTCAACTAATTGAAGAACCATCTAGAATAGACAAGAAAACAAAAAAAGAATCTATACTGGACTGGACACTAACCAACTATCCCAAGCAAAACTATACAGTAGGCTGTCTTCCAGATGATCTAAGTGATCATTTCCCCACCTTCCTACTCCATAAACACTCCAATCACCCCAAACCAGTTGTCTACAAACTAGTACGAGATGACCGTAACCTTACTCCACAATACCTAAATACTGTCCTAAGCCACTGCAACTGGGAACCACTACGGACCCTAGGGTTAGACCAGGCAGTAGACTACTTCAATACAACCTTCTCTAACATTCTTAACAGTCTTGCTCCCGCCAGAAAGATCAGAGTTAAGGCCAACTATGCACCTTGGCTAAGTAGGGACACTAGAGCCTTGCTAAAAGTCAGAGATAAAGCCTGGAAAATCTGGAAGACTGACAAAACCCCTAGCTTCAGGCAATACTATCAACAGCTTAGGAACAAGGCCAAGGCAGAGGCCAAATTAAACAAACAAAACTATTTTCTTAGTGCCCAAAGCAAATATTCAAAGAATCCACAAAACGTCTGGCATGCCATTAACTCCCTACTAAAGCCAGGCAAAACCACTACTTCAGCACCTAACTCTACAGACAATACCCTAGACATAGCTTCTCAATTTAATAACCATTTTACTAAGTCCATCTTAGCCCTATCCAGTCAAATAACTAAAAATAACCTACCTCAGTCGCAACCCAACCTATTCCACAGCACCCCCTCTTACAGCCTATCACCTGTCCCCACCTCAGCTATCAAAAAACTGCTCCTAAAACTCAAACCAACCACACTGGCAGCTGATAACATACCTGCTGCATACCTAAAAATGGCTAGTGACTCCCTATCATATCCTGTCTCCATCCTAATCAACCACTCCATACAAGAATCCTACATACCCAAACTCTGGAAAGTATCTCATATCATTCCTCTCCATAAAGGAGGTAACTCCTATGACTTCTCCAACTACCGACCTATTGACATTCTATGCCCCTATCTAAAATTCTTGGGAAATGCATCCACTTGCAGGTGATGACATTTCTTAACACATACAATCTCCTGTCTACCACACAACATAGTTTCCATCCACATCACAGCACTACCACCACCCTTCTGTCCTTCTCTAATCATATCAACCTTCATAGGAATGATAACAAATATGTATCAGCCTTTTTCCTGGACCTCTCAAAAGGATATGACATGGTCTCCCACTCCATCCTACTAGACTCACTAACATCACTATCCTTCACCTCTTCTACTATAGCCTGGTTCAGAAGCTACCTATCGGACAGGCAACAATCTGTCCATTGGAAAGGAACTCTGTCTCCACAACTTCCAACCACCATAGGAGTCCCACAGGGCTCTATACTGGGCCCACTACTATTTTATGTATTCACAAATAACCTCAATAGCTCAACACAGCATGCCACACTCATTCAATATGCAGATGATTCAACCCTGATCTGCTCCGCCTCATGACCCACCACCCTACAAACACCCACTCAGAATACCTTCAACTCTGTAGAAAAATGGATCTCAGGTATCCAACTAATTCTAAATCCCAAGAAGACAAAATTGCTACTATATTCCTCTAATAGATAAAAAAACCTCTCCTTTACCATAACTTCTCCCCTTCTAACCACACCAAACTTCTGGGCATTGAAATTGACAATCTTCACTTTGATGACCACATCTCACATACCATAAAACCAGTACACAAAAAGCTAGGCTCCCTATACAGGCACAAGTCCTTTCTCTCACAAAAAGCTACAGTCACTCTTGCACAAAGTCGCCTTCTCTCAACTCTATTATATGCAGCACCAATCTTCACCCAAATCAGAAAGTGTGACCTAGACAAACTAGAATCATGCTACAATAAAATAGCCAGGTTTGCTACAAACTTAACATATAGAACCCATCACTGTACTGCACTAAAAGAACTCAAATGGCTTGAGCTACCACAGCTACTTAACTATCACCAGCTGGTTACAGCCTACAATATTCTCAAATACCCTAAAAAAAAACCCTCAATATCCAATCTACTTACTCTCTACACTGCAAACCGGTATCTTAGATCTAGTGAAAATCTCTCCTCTCCATCACCAAGGCTAATAATAATGCAGGGAAAACACTCTACTCCCACATCGTAGCCAGAAAATGGAACTCTCTTCCCCATTCTGAGTCCACTGCCCCTTCCACCTCTATATTCAAAAACTCCCTCAAATCACATCTTCTTAGTACCTGGTTATGCCCTTGTATCACATAAGCATACTCTCACTGCTATTAACTCCCCAAATTGCTCTCTGTTCACCTGCATGCTTTGTGCATTTGAAAAGTTAAACTTTACCTGTTGAATTACTTGATATATTTCTTCCCTTACCAATATATAACTGATAATGTTATTCTACTCCTTTTTCACATCTCCGTATATTTGGAGTGTTTTAGTAATTTCTTGTTGTATTATTATATTCATCATATATGTTGTAATCTGTTTACTACATCTTATATGTGTATTATATTTGCTGTACTGTTTTTGTATAACTAAATACTGGAGCTTATCTCCCCAAGCCTCGGCTGAAAATGGACCTGGTCCAGTCGGAATTTCTGGGTTAACAAATGTAAAATAAATAAATACATAATGTACTCATATAAACAAAGATCAAATATTGATTTTTAACTACCGGTTCCTTTTTGTGTGATGTATTTAACAAGTTCACTGTTTTAACGTGGGGTATAGATTTTATTTCTCTTATTTATATTACTATTTTTTTCATCGATTTTATTAACTTTTTTCTTCACTTTTATTAACTTTTTAAGTTGTAATTTATTGCTTAATTGGTTAATTTAACCATTTTATTACTGACTTGCTTGATGATCAATTAGTGATTGCTTGATGTTATTTAAATGATTGGTGATTGATTGTACATACTCTGATGAAGCCTTTAGGTGAAAGTGCTTAATGTTTTATTAAATTTGTTCACTAATAGACAGTTCACGGTTCCGTTTTTTTTGCATGTTATATTGACAATCTACTATCATTCAAATTTAGCTCAAACCTCACACCTCTCCCCTCCAGTATTCTCATATCACATACCTGCTTCTATACCCCTCCCCACAAATCTCCCAAGAACAAGTCCTCACGGCACTATCTAAGGTCAGGAACTCTACTTCCTTGGGTCCAGACAACGTAACAGGCTACCTACTGGTCAGCCTGAAAGATGACTTGGTCAGACCCTCTATGGAGGCTATTCAATGTCAGCTCAAATACAAGCTTTACACTAGATGAATGGATGACATCAATAATCATGCCTCTGCACAAAGACAGGGCTTCAAAAGGCATGAGTAATTATAGACCATAACCTTGACCAGCCTCATCTGTAGGGCTAAGGAAAAGATCATTATGAAATTAAGAAATAATAATAAAAATAACCTAAGAATTTAATACCTAAGCCAGTTTAGATTCATCATGGGCAGATCCTGCCTTCCTAGCCTGGTTGACAACTCTGAAAAAGCTATTGTAGCATTGAATGAGAGAAAATGAATACATATCTAGACCTCAAAGAAGTGTTTTACACCATTTAAGACTCTAGTATTGTAGATAAACTCTCTAAGGTTAATGGAGAGATGATAAAATCAGCAAGCAAAGGAGAGTGGTATTGCTGGAATTTAATTCATCTTCAAGTCTTGTTGAGTACCTTCACAAATTAGACCCTGTTTTTTTTTACAAAATCTCACCAAGGCAACAATGATATATAGATTCACATAGACTGCATTTTATATAGCATATATCATGGACAGAAGTAGGTTAAAAATAAAAAAGACAGCTGGGTTCACAAGTCCCTGGATAAAAAAGTGCCCAATTCTGTAGGCTCACTGGTGCCAGGACTGGAAAAAATGATAGTGTGAATCCTCAAGACACTGAAACATTCCTAGATTAGGGATACACCAGGGTTAGGCAGAGGATCCCTCTCCTCCCCCATTTGTAGAAGGAAGCAGTAGTCCACAAAAATCACAAAAACTGATAGGCCAAAAATGAGTTTAAAGATGATAGAGTGGACTACTGAAGTTAAGAAAGAAATGATGTATTGTTACTATATGCAAGAAGCCCGGAATTTCCAGACAGAAGATATACAAAAAGATTAAGAGAGAAATTAGCAGAAAGAAAAATAGCTACACAAGAAAAAACTGTCAACAGCTTGAAATGCTAATTTGTGTTCATTAAAACACCAGATTCATGAAACACATTATATAGACCAAAACGCCTTGGGCTGTTTGGAAAAAAAGAAGCAATTGGGAAAATGTGAAAATATAAAGAAGAAGATTTAGATATTTTTGAAAGGTATAAAAAAGAAATATGAACATGGGAAAGAATGAGAAATCTGATATAGTGCAATATTTATGCAAAGGAGAAAGCCAAATTAATCAATACAAAAAAGCAGCCCCAAAGATATTCAAAAAGAAATAAAGGCAAAGGCAACCAGATATGGAAAATTTCACAACACAAAAAAATAAGATCACAAAGGGGGAACACAGGACAGAAGACCAGTAAAGAAGAAGTTAAAAACATAGAAGCAGAGTTTATGGAATAGCTGTGAAGTAAAGGATTTTATGTAGAAAGTCTGAAACTATATCAAAGCATGATGGAACAGTGAATCGCCCAAGTAAGGAGGAGAAGTAGACATCTGAAAAAGAAATATGGACATGGGAGAGAAAAAGTGATTTAATATGGGGCAAAATATCTGCAAAGGAGAAAGCAAAGCAAAAATTAATCAATACAAAAAGAGCAGCACCAAAGATATTTGAAAAGAAATACAGGCAAAGACATCCAGATATGGGAAAAATTACAATACAAAAAAAGGAAAACAAAGAGGGAAAGTAGAAAGGAGGATTACCAATGTAGAAGTTAAAGAAATAGAAAATGAAGTTATGGATTGCCTGCACAATGAAGGATTTAGTGTAGAAAATCTAACTTTGATAACACCACAGCAGGAAAGAATAATGAATTCCCAACTTAAGGAGAAACCAGTGGAGTGGGAAACATCTGATCGGTTGACATATGGAGGTAGTTTGGAGCCTTCAGCAGGAAAACAGTATAAAAGATCAGCTGAAGTTGCATGACAAGGCATGGAACGAGAAACTTTGGCAACTCTGATACAGTCGTTGTTGAGTGATATGTCAGTCAGTTCACATATGAAAGAGCAATGGATGACACTGGACAAAACTGAAGAGAATATGGCACAAGACAATGATCTGCAACTTTCTGTAGAATGTCCACAGGAAAAGGAGAACAGTGTGCCCTCAATTTAGAAGAAAACGGTTTATGTAAAGAGTTGCTTGATTTATTAGCAATGGATAGACCTATTAAGACTAATGAAAGAAATGGACTGCAGAAAGTCAATAAGACCTAAAATGTTAGAAGTTCAATAAAACAGATGAAGACAGTAATGAGGACTGTTTGTAGAAACTCATGCTATATAACTGAAGTAAATAGGGTATATTGATGTGCAGCTAAATTAATAACAGATAAAGTCTTACCACAAAAACATAGGGCAGTAAGGGAAAGGAAGGGGAGAAATCACATGCTATTATGGAAGTATCAAATAGAGAAAACTATAAAGCAATTAAGACATGAAGTGTCACTTCTGGAAGAGTACAGAAGAGGAAAAAGATCAACAAAAATACTCAGAAAGAAAGGCATGATAAAAGTAATCCATAGTATCAGAACAGATCAGGATCTATTGCATAATATTGCAAATAATAAACTAAAGGCATCAGCACAGGCAGAAACACTTCAAGGTATGTAGGTAAACATAAAGGAAGAGTACAAAATAAGCAATTTCTTGATAACCCAAAAATGCCACCAAAAAGAAGAAACAGACACATTTTGGAGAAATATCTATGAAGATCCAGTGGAACATAACAGAGATGCTGAATAGATAGATGAAGTAAAAGAAAGAATAAGAAGTTCAAATTTAGAGGATATGAAACAAGATCAAGTAACGGCCAGAGAAACTGAAACAAAATTAAGAAAAGCTCCGAACTAGAAACCCCTAGGCAGAGATGCACTACGTAACTTCTGGCTAAAAGTATTAAAATCTTTACATGAAGATTTAGCCATGAGTAAGAACTATTTATATGTGCACCCCTAACAGATGGCAACATGGTTAACAGCAGAAAAAGCAATATTCATCCTTATGAGTGAACCTGCAAGCTATTCTAAAAACTATAGACTGATAACTTGCCTTCCGACAATGTATAAACTATACACTTATATTGATGTTGATAGAGTTTATAGTCCTTTACAAGGCAACTCTTTCATAGCAATAGAGCAAAAGGGTAAAAAAGAAAGTCATATGGAACAAAGGATCATTTGTTGTTAAAGTCATAATGGAGAACTGTAAAAAGGGGAAGAATCTAAGTATGACATGGGCAGACTACAAAAAAGTATTTGACAGCATCCCACATTCATGGATAAAAACAGTGCTTACAGATGTATAATATGCACCCTATACTGACTTATTGCATTACAATGACCATGTAACAGTGGCAAATCACTTTGCAGTTAAGCTATGATAAAGGAGAAATTATAATTCCAGGGATAGAAATTCAAAAGCGGATATTTGCATGGTGACTTTTTGTCACCACTGCTATTTTATCTTGCCCTTAACCTACTAAGCTGTCTACATAACACATTAGGTCATGGCTACAATTTGGCTCCCAGAAAATAATAAAGTGTAAAGACTTCTCATCTTCTTTTTGTGGATGATTTAAAACTATATAATCTGTCAGATGAGGAACTAAAAGCACAACTACAAGTAGTCAAAACTTTCTTAGATGATATAAGAATGTCATTTGGTCTTGCTAAATGTGCAAAAGCAACCTTTAAAGTAGGAAGGCTGTAGCACCAAGAAAATATCAGTGTAGTACTAGAAGTACAGAAAAATCAGACAGCAACTGAAAGTGCCAAAAAACAACATAAAGAATATAAGGTGAAGGATCAGATGAGAAGGCAAGAAATGTGGAAGTACTCCAGGGTTCAGTCCTTGGGGCAATTCTCTCTGGCAATAATATGACAGTTCAAAGATAAAACTGCAAATGACCTCAGACTTGATGCCATTATTTACTCCTTAGAGGACACCATGTTTCTTCCAGATGGCCTTTCCCAAACAAAATGTCAAAACCATGGACTTAAAATGCCATGAAGTTTATAATCATATCGTTCATCAAGCATGGCTTAACTTATAGATATCACACTGACAATACACTTCTGAAAATAGATTTCACAGAGTGTATAAATATTTAAGAATTTTTGAAGGATCAACAATAAAACATGAACAAATGTGAATAAAACTTAGTAGGAATATTTTAGAAGACTAAAATTAACATTGAAAACAGCTCTGACATCTAGGAACAAAGTCCAGAGTATAAACCAATTTGCTCTTCTGTCCTACCCTATAGTTTTAGAATGATTAACTGACCCCAAAAGGCACTGGATCATTTGGACAGGAAAACAAGACCAATGATTCATGCTTATCAAATAATTTGTAAAAGTCAGTGAATACAGAGATTATATATTCCCCATTCTGAAGGAGGTATGGGCCTTTTTGAAATTGATTACATGTATATATTTGCAATCATAGGACTGCATACATACCTGCTGACCTCACAAGATCCAAATGTAGTGAAAGTTTTAAAACATTAGGAGAATAAGTCTAAGAGGGCGGCTGCAGTGGTGCAGTGGTTAGCACTGTCGCCTCACAGCAAGAGGTTCTCCAGTTCGATTCTTGGCCGGGGTGCCTTCTGTGCGAAGTCTGCATGTCCTCCCTGTGGTCATGCGGGTTTCCTCCAGATGCTCCGATTTCCTCGCACATCCCAAAGACATGCAGTAGGTGGATTGGACACTCTAAATTGGCCTTAAGTGTGAGTGTGTGCATGTGTGTGCGCCTTCTGTGGAAGGTTGGGTGCCAGGATGGCAACTCAACACTGTAAAACTCTACTGCCAATCATGAGCAGACAGATGATCCACTGTGGCGACCCCTAACCGGGAAAAGCTGAAAGAAGAAGAAGAATAAGTCTAAGACAACTTCCCTGCTTAGGTTAGCAGAAGCATGTCATTATCAAGTGAGGATGGAAATCAGACTAGAAGTACAGAAAAATCAGACAGCAACTGAAAGTGCCAAAAAACAACATAAAGAATATAAGGTGAAGGATCAGATGAGAAGGCAAGAAATGTGGAAGATGCATAAGTATAGAAAACTTTGGAATAACCTCATATCAATCAGGACTGAATGCAGGAATGGTTAAGGAGAGGTGAATTTAAATCAAAATTTGAAAGGTTTACATTGTTGGCCAAGTAGTGGACTACATACGTGTTGCTTTACAAAGTCCACTGAACATGTGGAAGAAACAGACACATACAGATTTTGTAAAACAGAATTGGAAACAGTTGCACATCTTGTTGCTGGTATGATATACTGATGGCAGAAGGACTGTATACTGAAAAGCATAATAATGTGGCAAGACAGTTGCATTGACATAGGAGTGGGACCATTCCCGTCATGGTTTGAGAAACCCTAAAGACTTGGGGAAATTAAAATGGATGACTGCAAATCCCAAAGTAACTTATTAGAGAGTAAGATGGCTCACAAACAGAACCCAAGAAATAAAGGTGGGTGTCTCTACCTCCACAAAAAGACCTGTCAGTAGTGGTGTACTCCAGGGTTCAGTCCTTGGGGCAATTCTCTCTGGCAATAATATGACAGTTCAAAGATAAAACTGCAAATGACCTCAGACTTGATGCCATTATTTACTCCTTAGAGGACACCATGTTTCTTCCAGATGGCCTTTCCCAAACAAAATGTCAAAACCATGGACTTAAAATGCCATGAAGTTTATAATCATATCGTTCATCAAGCATGGCTTAACTTATAGATATCACACTGACAATACACTTCTGAAAATAGATTTCACAGTCAGAGATCTGAGAATGTTTATCAACAATGAACTTTCCTTTGATCGCTACATATATGCTATTGTAAATATGTAAAGGTGTGGTGTAATCATTCCACTGCACCCTGTACTCATTAGGCTGATCACTGAGTGTAATACCCCTACAGCATGTTCTTATTAACGACTTGTCATACATGAAATGAAAACAAAGCTTTCTCATTAAGAATAGCAATGGCCTACATCATGAAAACTATGTAGAATGTATCAAAGCCTTATCCCTCTTCACAATATCATACAAGTTACTGACACATTGATAGATGTAGATATAGATGTGTGTGTGTGTGTGTGTGTGTGTGTGTGTGTGTGTGTGTGTGTGTGTGTGTGTGTGTGTGTGTGTTTGTGTGTGTGTATCTCGCATAAAGCAAAGCAATTCTCCTACTGTATTCAAATGTAGTTTGGAGGAATAGAACCCCTGTTCTAGCATTCTTTTCCCTCAAGGATTACAGCCCATTTCTGGGTTATTTGTACACAAAACATAAGTGCTAGAAACTGCCATGGGAAAGTAAAGTTAAGCTTCTTAAGATTTTCACAGCATCCAGTAAGTACCCATTAACCTATTAAGAGAGGTTCTCCGGTTTGATTCTTAGCTGGGGTGCCTTCTGTTCAGAGTCTGCATGTCCTTCCCTGCATTCGTGTGGATTACTTCTGGGTGCTCTGGTTTCTTCCCACATCGCAAACACATGCATCTGGAGCATTTCCCCTGGACCTCAACTAAAAACTAGTTTGTTCTAAGTCTGACTTTCCCAGTGAACAAATGTTAAAATAAATACATAAAAAATTTAATCTGAGTTATCTGCCACATTTAAAAAGATTAATGACAAAGTAAGAGAAAGAAACTTCTGAAGAAAAAATAATAGAGAGAGATTTGAGTGGTTGTGAGAATATATATATATATATTTTTTTTTTTTTGTTCAGGTGGGCCAAATCTCATGAGAAATGAGATTTGAGCAACACTCAACATGAAAGCAAATTTGTAGAAGCAGTTTGGGATCTTCCAGCAGTTATTTGTCTAAAAATTTGGAATTAAAATATTACTCTGCTCTAGTCCACCACTGCAATCCAAATAACATAAGATTTCCACAAGAAAAAGGAGTTATTTAGACACAGAATGAAGATTTTTAGACCTTGTAATTGTAGGAGAAAGAGAGCAAATGATTTTCAAATGGGACAGGACTATAAATAAAGCAAATACTAAATACATACAATCAGGCATTCAATAATGAGCCAGTTATTTTTCTTTCAAGTATTTGTAATGTTTTTTTCTGTAAAAATTATGAATTTTTCTGGCACATAACTGCCTATAAAATTATACAGAGTATTTACACCAGACAAGCTTATTTTGTATTTTCTCAAACTCCTTAGATATTCATGTGGATTTTTTTCATTGTTAATCACTCCTA
Organism: Protopterus annectens; assembly: GCF_019279795.1. NCBI lineage: Eukaryota > Metazoa > Chordata > Ceratodontiformes > Protopteridae > Protopterus > Protopterus annectens. Next base: position 219,739,697 of record NC_056743.1, read on the forward strand.
GAGCATACTTATGTCATTTATTCAGAAGGAAACACTTATATTTAGAAGATTAAAGGACTATTACACTTCTGAGGCATTCCAAACGGCGACAGAGATACACATGGCTAACAGTGGATCGAACAAGGTCATAGAAGTTCTTCATAACGTAACTAATTTATTACATATAGTACTTCAAGACAACATGTAACTAATAGAAGCTTCATTAAAACAAGAAAAGACCTAGCAAGAGGCTATTTCTCAACAAGTTTTAAGACCTGCCTTCCCAGAAGGAACTTGTGTCATTCCACCGTATTCCAGTTTCCACTGTTAAAATATATACATTTATGCACTTACAATAGTGCATGCACATTTCTGTTTTCTTCCAGTAGGGCACACAGTGGATGCATTTCAAGCACAGACACTTTATAAAAAACATTTTCAACACACATGTCTGTACAAACCAGTTTGATATACACGACATACAGTTCCAATACAGGTCTAACACAAGCATCTTGCATAAATCATGTTGAGATTCACAAATGACATATAATTATTTACAAAATTCCAGACAGCTGTGCTGGCAGTATCTCACTTCATCACACTTCTTCCCCCGTTTGAAGAATCAAGCTAGTTTTTCAAGTGACCCTTCAGAAACATTGCTTGTCAGGTTGGTGTAATGGTTAAGGCATTTTCCTTATACACACAAAATGCAGGGTTTGATTTTCACATGGGGCAGTTTGCTAGACTTAAATTGGCCCATAAGGGCAGTTAGCCTAATACTAATCTATGAACCTATGAACCTATGACAGGGATGAGCCTATCTGGGAATACATTATCCCACACCCTGTCTTGAGATCCCAGCTGCCTTTGCATTGCTGATCCCATCACAGTGTTGCACTGTCATATCTTATGCCTACAACCCTAAGCTTCACCATAGTTACTTGGGATTTTGATGGCTGGCTCCCTGTAGCCATATATCCCCCTCAGGCTCCTTGTGCCTTCTACTGCAAATACTTATCACCAGGGCCTCCCTATCATGGTAAGATTTCATGGTGTTAACATGGTACAATTTGTGCCCCTCCCTCCTGCCTAGCAGTTCTACCACTTACTTAACAGTACTGACCTTCATTACCACTTTGACAGGTCCCTCCCAAGCTGCTTGCAGCTTGTTGTGTCTGACAGGAATGAGAACCATAACCTGATGCTCCACAGCATACTCTCTAACTCGAGCATTCCTTTCATAGCAGACATTTTTCTGCTGTTGGGCTTCTGCCAGGTTTTCCTGGCCCAAGCCCATGATTTGCCTTTGCATTATCCTGAGGTTAGGACATATACCTCAACAGACTCCTTGAAGGATTTGCACTCACCCTCCCACTCACCGTGAATTAAATCTAGAGGTCCTGTCACCCTATGCTCATACAGCAACTCAACGGGTGAAAAATTTGTGGATTCCTGTGACACCTGTCTGTAAGCAAGCAACAGATGGAGCAAATATTTGTCTCTCTTCCTCTTAAACTGGTCTACAAATGCCTGTAGCATGGTATTTTGTGTAGAGTTTAACCTCTCTACAAGACCATTAGTCTATGGATTGTAGGGGGTGGTCTTTATGTGCTTCATGTCACAGTGCTTCCACAGACAAGCCAGCAGGTCTGACATCAAATTGGCACCTCTGTCAGTCAGTATTTCGTTTGGGAAACCTACTCTACTGAAAATCTCTAACAAACCATTTGCCACCTTTTCTGCCTCAATGGAGGACAGAGCCAGCACCTCAGGGTATCCCATAGCATAATCTATACCACTAGGATATATTTTTTCCCTGTGGAATTAGGGTTACTCAGAGGCCCCACAATATCCATACCTACCCTTTGAAATGGCTCCTCCATCACAGGCAAAGGCACCAAAGGAGCTTTGACCCTGTCTACTGCCTTGCCTACTTTTTGGCACTGCTCACAGGTCCTGCAGTACCCTGTTAATACTTGGAAATCCCAGGCCAATAAAAGTTCTGCATAATATGTCTCTTGGTATGGTTTATGCCCATATGACCTGCAAAGAGAATATCATGGACTATGGCTAGAAGTGCAGGAGGTAGGCTCTGAGCACTACTAACTGCTGTATTACCTCACCTTCTAGCTCTTCCTCATGGGTCTATTCTCTATATAGTAACCTGTTGTCCCAGTATACAGATTCCCCTTTTCTTTGAGAATCAGGCACCTCCTTGGCTACTTCCCTCAAGCCTTGTAATGTAGGGTCTAAAAGCTCAGACTGTCTCAACTCCCTCTTTGTAACCCTTCCCAGCTCCCCTTCAACAGGAAGTTTGGTATCCTCTGACAGTGATGCCTCACTGTCAGCCTGGGAACTACTACTCAGCTCTCCCCTTGCAGTTACTCTGTCCAAGGGAACATCAGTACCCACAAGCAGCTGTGGCTATCCTTCAGTCTCACTGCTACAGGGTACCTCCCTCCATGAAGTAGCCACCTCACCAGCCCTGGCTTCAAGTGTGCAGTCTGTCTGAGTCCTCTCAGGTTATCAGATCCACATGCCTGTCTGTAAGCCACACTGTGTGCAACTGCATGCACAGAAGGACATATGCAGGGATGTCCTCAAACACACCTACTTGCTTGTTTCCTATTTCAATCTCACAGTCAAGATGAATCCTAGCTAAAGGTATTTGGACTGGGGTCTGTTGTAAAGCTCTGAGTGGAGTAGACTGCCCAAGCAAGTACTGCTCCTCTTTAACAACTGCAGGGTTCACCGTGGTTAGGTCAGAGGCTCTGTCTGCCTTAGCTGTGGCCTGTTTCCCATCTACTAAGATAGGGTGTAACCTCTTGTAGTAGTTTGGTACCCTTGTTACCTCCATACAACTTACAGCTGGCATTCTGTCATTCCCACTAACTGGTGCCCCTACATTTTATACCACACATTCTCTCCATGGGCATCTATATACCACATTGCCCCATTGGTTACATTAAAAACATCTAACCCTCGATCCTGGCCATGTACCTGAACTTATGGCTTTCCCTGTTACTGGTGGACTCTGTTGGGATGGTTTAGGCTGCCCACCATGGGTTCTCTTAGAATCATGTGCAGCACTGTGTATACCTTTCCTGTACAATGATGCCCTGCTTGCTAGGTATAGGTGTCCTTTTTTTTCCTTAACTCATCTGAGGTATTGCATTCCCTATCTGCCAACCAGATTCTCATGTCCTCAGAGAGTGCTAAGGGCTTGCTCTCCTCACCAAAAGGTCTGCCAGCCCTTCAAATGTGATGACCTGACACCCACTTACCTGTCTATGAAAATAAGTGCTTAACTCCATCCTATCTGGACCTCGCCAAGGCCTTTGACACCATCTCCCACTCTGGAATCATAGATAAACTTACTAAGCTGGGCATTAATCCCCAAATGATGTGGATACTCTACAAAAGGGCCTTACAGAAACAGATGCTTGGTGCCAGAGCCATGGGCTCAAGCTCAATGCCAATGGGAAAAAAACATGTACCCCTGAATTACCACATAGGTGGCAGTACACTAAACACCGAAAGTGTGATAAGAGACTTAGGGACACAGGTGGACAGTGGTCTCACCTTCAATAACCACATCACCACAACTGTCAAGAAATCCTTCTATGTGGCAGACCTCATCACTAAGGGATTTTCATCCAGAAAAAAGGAGGTCATTGTCCCACTGTACTCATCCCTCATTAGACCCATTATAGAATACAATGCCCCATTTGGTATGTACCTCTCAAGACATCTGCAACAACTGGAAAGGGTGCAGAAACACCTCACTAATAGAATCACAGGCCTAAAGCAGATGCCCTATGCTGACAGTCTTACTCTGTTGCATATCGTCTACTCTGAGATGATCTCTGCTTAACATACAAGGCCATGTCAAACCCAAAGCTGTTGGACATGCTACACTTAAAGAAATCCCAATCCCTCAGAGCCACACGCTCCAGGGATCTAAACTTTGTCATCACAATAAACAAAACATGCTGGAGGGATAGGTTCCTAACCCAGAGACTCCCCAGACTCTGGAATAAACTGTCCATAAATGTCAAGCAGAGTGCCTCTTTGGCCCTCTTCAAAAGGAACCTTGATGATTGGATGGGAGAAAGGAAATTCACCCTGGGGATCATGTTAGTCACCCTGCTAAACAGGGGTCCAGGGAAGTAAATAGTGTGGGAATAAATAGCCAAGGAATTGTTATGGCTAGGCTTATATAGGCCCTAGGGCCAACAGCCAAGTACCAACCTATGAACCTATGAACTCAGCTTCAAGTGTTAACTTAAAACACTGTAATAAACAATGTTTTAACTGTACTATAATATCAAAAATCAGTATGAGACAATTTAGAAACAGCAGTTACAGCTTTACCATGGAGAAAGGGGGTCGGGAACCATAACCAGCGCCCTTGGTCAACATTACACTATTTACAAACCATTTCAAACACGTGAATAAAACTATCAAAATTATCACCCTGTGTAAAATGTGGAAGACATTTACTGAGATTTCTTGCTTCTGAGGTTCGGTTATTCCCTTCCCCATTACCTTCATGACCTTGGTGAAGAGTCAGCATCTCCTTTTCATGTTGCCTCTGTCTCTCATTTTTTTAGCCTCCAAACTCCTCAGTCTTTCATTTTCTTCAGTCACCAAAAGCCATAGACTGCTGATTCTATTTCCAACCATTGGACTTCAGTTCAAGTCTCTTTAGCTCCAGATGGATTTTTAAGCCCTCTGAGGCAAAGTTAAACTGTCTATTTTCTAAGAGTTGTACATCCCCAAGGCCAGTCTGGTTGTCTTCCTGGTTGCTGGTCTGTAGTGCAGCTGTGACTATGGCTGTAATAATTTCCACTTTAGTCAGGTTGGCATGCACTACTCCCTTTGCTTGGCACATCTCAGCCAACTGGCTCCTTGTCAGCTTGCCATACTCCTATGCTGACTTTTTTGCCTACTCTCCCTAAGTTAACACAAAATAACTAGAACGACTGTGATATGGAACTCTAAATATCCACCATGTGGCTGCTTGAGAGTACAAACACCTTCTTTAGTGAACACTGTTTACAGGCTACAGGAGTTCAATATCCACACCACTGCCCACCAAAATGTGACCTGGTGACCCCATCAATGCCAGCCAATAATGTGACGTGATGTGGATATCCCACCACTGCCACCAATAATGTGATGATCCACCACTGGACCAGTAATCAAGGAGCCTCAATCCTCACCATTGACAACAGTGGGGAATGTTCACTGGGAGGATGACATGTACACACACAGTACTTCCAGATGCAGCTCTTTGCATCACGTACAATTTCCCTTAAGAGTACTCAGAGACAGCAGTCAGTATGGGTATTTCTTCCTCTTTCTCCAGACCCCCAGTAAGACTCCCCACTGGCACAGCTATAGCGTTGAGTCCTTAGCCAGGGTTCCAAGCCAAGTCCTCCAACACTCTCTCTGTCCAACCAATGCTTCGTGTCCTTGCCCAAGTAGCTGATACACACACACACACACACACACACACACACACACACACACACACTGTTGGAGATTTGTTTTACACACACACACACACACACACACACACACACACACACACACACACACACACACACACACACACATGCGCGCGCACACACACACACACACACACACACACACACACACACACACACACACACACACACACACACACACACACACACACACACACACACACACACACACACACACACACACACACACACACGCACACGCACCTGGGAAAGGCTGGTACAGGTTTACTAGCTATGCCCCCTTCTGCCCTGACTATAACGCAGTTATCACTGCCACCAGATCCCCTTATCAGCTACTTTTGGGCCCTTAACAAAGGGTGTCCAGTTTTACTGTGTAATATTAATACTAATACAAATGGTAGTTTGACCAAGAGCAAGGCTATTAGGAGTGGCGCACACAGTGTCACCAAATAAATATGCAAGTACTCTCAAATCTTAAATATTGCTACAGAGATCAGCCACCAATGAAAGGTTTAAATATATTTAATAATAAATAATAAAAGCACAAGACAATACTAGATATATATTCACAGTGACATCAGAGTTCAAAATGACAGGAAATATTTAAAACAACATTGCAGGACAGTCTGATGTATATAAAGAAAAATATCTAAACTAAGACTTACGATATTCCTGACTGAATCTAAGAGTATTATACTAAAATCTAAGAACGTACTACTAGAGCATGGCAGATGTGGTGAATGGATCTTCTAGCTGTTGTCAGGTCCAAGAGAGAATGCAGAGTGATCTGTCTCACTGAGAGACTTCTCAAATTAATATCTACAACATTACTGCTAGGATAGCCTGCAGAATGACATCAATTCTTGCCATCTGACTTCCAGTTCCCAAACCCCCCACCACTGGAAGCTGGCAGCATTTAGCATCTACCTGTAAAAATACACAGAACTCAGATCTTTGGCAGATACTGGAGTCATAAAACAATTGCATTCCTTCATGCTTTCAGAGGTAGTAATTAATTCACTCTGAAGACAATACAGAAAGCTTGCCAGCACAGACTCTATGTATCTAGCTGCACTGAAAAGTGAAATATACCATCTTTTACTGCTTAGCCTAGAAAGTAATTTAATTTCAGCTATTTTTCTACAGTTTGCTGGGGTGAAGTTAACCTCCTGTATTCCAGTTTCCACTGTTAAAATATACACAATTATACACTTACAATAGTGCATATACATTTCTGTTTTCCTCCAGTAGAACACTGTGGATGCATTTCAAACACAAACACTTTTTAAAATACCTTTTCAACACACATCTGTATTTTGATATACACATAACATACAATTCTAATACAGTTGTAACACAAGCATCTTATATAAATCATGTTGATATTCACAAATGACATTTAATTATTTGCAAAATTCCAGATAGCTGTGCTGGCAGTATCTCCCTTTATCACACCTGGTATATTGCTCTGCTTTCATGGTTCAAGTGCTCATCTCTTGGGTTAGCATCTTTATTTTTCAACCCAGTTGTTCTATCTTCTAGCACACTCTTGTGCAGTAACTACTAATTAAGCAAAACGTAAACTGAAAAGTTATTGTGTTCTGTGTATTTCAATTAAAAAAAAAACATTTTGGTTCTAGTTTATATTATTCTGTTAACTTTAAAAAGGCTTCTGATGTAGGTCAGTGTTAAGGTGGAAAGAACAATGACAATATGTGTAGTGCTATAAGGATAATTTCTTGAAATGTAACAAGTATAGCAATGCCTTATAAATGCATTGCATGTTTAATGAGATGAAAAAGCATAAACCTCATATAGTCTTTTTCAAGAGAGAAATTTGATGAAGAAATATTATAATCGTATTTATTATCACTGGGAAGGATGGTTTGTTTCTGAATATACTCATTCAGCTAAAAATGACATCTCAATTTTAATATATAAATCCCTGAATTGGTCACCAGATTCTATCAAACATGACAGAAATGGCAGATGGGTTGTAGCTGAAATTAAACAAAAAAAAATAACCCACCAATTCTACTAGGATTTTTAGATGAACAAAATTTGGATGATCCTGAACATATTAATAACATATCTAATGCTTTTCGGGAATGAATTTACTGGAATTCTTTTCTGATGATAGGTGGGAACTTCAGTGTGGCCTTGGACCCTCAATAGATAGAACATATAGGAATGCAGAAAAGGCAATTAAGGTACTTATGGCTATATTGCAGCATTAAAAAAACTCAATGGTTTAATGACAAAACTGGAAGTAGATTACTTAAGGACATGTGATATTTATAAAGTTATGAAGGAATAGATAATTTGAGAAAGGAATATAGAAATGCTCAGTTTAAATCACTAGATGGGAAAAATAGAAAAAAATACTGAGTCAGGGGATACAATAGACTCCAAACTCCTAGCACATAAAGTAAAACCAGGAAATAAAAATGCAAATTCTAGCCCTGAGAGACAAGTGAAGGTGCCTAAGACCAGCCCTCATAGTATAGGATCATAGGAAGTTACTAAGCTATTGGCCTTGAGGCCCTTATAAGCCAAGCCAAGAGTTTAGGCCATGTTTTGACAAGTCAGCACCCAAAACCCCTGTGCAGCAGGGACACAGGTGGAATACCAGGGGTATATTTTCTGTTTTCCATCCAGTTATCCAGGTTGTGCTTGAAAAGGGATGATGAGGTACTCTGCTTGTCGTGAAGAGAGAGTCTATTCCACAAATGTGGATTTTCTGGGACACAAATCTGTTCCGCCACCAAGTCGTATTGATGTCACAGGCCAGGTTGAGCTTGCGCGTGCAGGTTACACGAGTGGAGCTTGACTTGTGGATATGCAGCAGTCCCATCAAGGCGGGGTCTGAGATTGCTGTGTATGTCAGACAGAGGTCACCTCTGAGAAATCTGTATGAAACTGAGTACAGGGACAGGGCTTTTAGCAGTATAAATCAAATTATGGTTGAAGTATTATTATTAACCTATTACAGAATAGACTTGAAGTCAAACCAGAAGACAAGTCCACTTTTTTTTTGTCTGTTTCTCTTCCAAAGTTGACAGAATCAATGAACCCACAGCCTAATAAACCTATCACACTAGCTGAAGTTAAACTATCCATATTAAATATGCCAACGAGGAAGGTGGCTGGATCTGATGGATTACTTGTTGAGTTTTACTGCCAATATATCCGTGAGCTTGGCCCAGTCATGCACAAGTTATTTACACAAAATGAAAGAACAGAGTGGCTTCCATTTTCTTCTAGAACCCCATCTGCAGTATCAATATCAACCTATATCTATCCTCCCTCTAGAATTTAAAATTTATGACAAAATTCAGCTAAACATTTAGAAGTCTCTTTATCAGTCCTGATCCCTTACAATCATTAAAGGGTTCTTAAAGGCAAGTAAGAGAGCCCAGATCTAGTTAGGGTCCATCTCAATCTGCCTCTATAGGATAAGTTAGCCTCAACTTGGTTAGGTGCCTTTTACACTTAACTCTCAGGGACATTTGACACACCTGATTGGTATTCTTTCTGAGACTCAGTGAAAGCATACAGTATGCAAGGGATCTTTTTTATTTTTCTCATATATTTTTATTGATTTTCAAGAGTATAATTACAATTTTTAACAAGAAAAAACAACATAATATCAAATTTTTACAAAAACTATATACAAAGTCCAAAATAGATACCAAATCTTCAATAACATTACATTTTGTCTAATAGTTTTTTTAAGCTTTATCCAGGCAATTTGTTTATGAGTCATGTTTGAGGAGTGTAACATAGCAGTTTGTAATTCCCTACTACAAATAATCTTAGTAAAAGATATAAATTCCTTAAATGAGAGGTTATTTTTACATTTCCAATTTCTAGTAATAGTTTTTCTTGCTATAGCAAGTAGAGTCCAAAGGAGGTTCATTTGATTCAGTGGAACATACCTTGGCATTGGTGCATTAAAAAGTATCATAGAATCAGAGATCTCGCATCTGTCCGACCACAAAGCTTTAATAAAATTTTTAAACTCCATCCAAAATGTGGTTATTGTTCTGCATTCTAAAAACATATGTGCCCAGCCGGCATCTATTAGCTCCTCGCATCTCCAACATCTATTAAAATCTTTCTTGATTATTCTAGAGGCTTTTTTTGGTGTAATAAAACTTCTATGAATGAATTTCCATGTAAAATTTTCCAATATGTGGAAGAAGAGGTATGGTAAACAGATCTGAGAATTAAAGTTTTATCATTTATATGTATTTGGGAGTTGTTGAAATTGTTGATATATTTCCATAAATTGTCGTCTAAAATTATTAGATCTGATCTAAGAATGTTGTAAAATCTTGACAATGAGATACCATTATTATAGCCTATATTGGTGAAGTCAAAGAGGATGGATAATTTTTGGGGAGGTCTGTTACAGCAGGAAAATGATGTCTTTAAATTCCGTTAAAATAAATTCTCTGAAGATTTGAATATTTAACCAGTTATTTTGGTAGATATTATACCTGGCTAAAAGGTAGGTAGTATCATGAATATTATTAGTTCCTAAAAACTGATGCCAGAATAATAACCCATTTTCTTCCATAGTTTTTATTTTCATCATGTTAAAGGAATCAAAGCATCCCTTGGTTAAGATTATTGGAAACATTAGAATGGACAAATTGTTGTTCAAAAGGTTCTTATTCATTACTTTTTTTAAATTTTGCAAGATATATTTAATTATAGGAATAGGATGTAATTTTTCCTGCTCATTGTTGAAGAAGAATTCTTTAATAACTATAAATAGCTTAATATTTTCAGAACAATATACGTTTTTGAAAAACTTGTCAAAATTACTTAATAGTATTGTTTTGTGTAAATTTTTCCAATTTGAATGGTATTTTGGACTTAACCACAGACTTGTTATATTAAGAATAATGGCATCAGCATAAAGCTCAAAATTTGGAAAAGCAATCCCTCCTTCAATCCAGTTTTTATAGTGCCAATCATATTTAATCCTTGGTTTTTGAGGATACCATAGAAATTTAATTAATATAGTGTTTATGTGTTTAAGTTGTTTTCTAGAAGGAGGAGCCAATAATGTTTGAAGATAAAAAATAATTTTTGGTAATAGAATCATTTTTATCAGAGATAATCTTTATTCTATAGTAAAGAACATTTTCTTCCATCTATTAATGTATTCTGTGATTTTATTTAATAAAATTTTATAATTTATATTTATAGTGTCCTTCCATTTAGACAGAATATGAACCCCTAGATATTTCAATTTATCATTGGTCCGGTTAAAGTTATTGTAATTAGATAGAGTGTTATTCAATTTTTTATTGATGAGAATAGTTTCTGTTTTGTTTTGGTTAAATCTAATGTTTGAGATTTCTTCAAAGAGTTTTAATGATCTGATAATGTGATCAATAGATTAATCAATATTTCCAATAGTTAATAAGATATCATCTGCAAAGAGTAAAATTTTAGAAGAATAGTTCTCATTAACATCAAAACTTTTTATGTTTATATTGTTTCTTATAAAATTAGCAAATGGTTCTATTGTTAATGCAAATAGTAGTGGGGATAAAGGGCAACCTTGTCTAGTGCCTTTTAGAATTTGAAGTGGGACAGATAAAAAAGCGCCAATTTTAATATATGCTATAGAACCTTCATATAATTTTTTTAACAAGTTTAAGATTTCTGAGGAGAAATTATATTCTTTTAATACCATAAATAAGTATGTCCAGTTAATAGAATCAAATGCTTTATCTAGATCTAGACTGATGAGTGATAATTCTTTTTTTTATTTGCAAAATCTATTAAAGTTAAAAGTCTAATAGTATTATCCTGAACTTTTCTGTTCAGTATAAAACCTGTTTGATCATTGTTTATTAAAGTCGGCATCATTTGATTTAATCTGTTTGCTAAAATAGACGTAAATATTTTATAATCTATATTTAATAGGGAAATAGGACGATATGATGAAACAAATTTGGAGTCCTTATCTTGCTTTAGAATGGGAGAAATTAGCAAATATTTCCAAGAAGGACAAAGTTTGTCACTTATTCGAACTTCCTCAAGTGCTTTCATTAATATCTTCAAAGCGGAATCAGGGAAAATTTTATATAATTCACCTATTATGCCATCAAGACCAGGGGCTTTATTATTTTTAAGATTTTGTATTCTTTCTTTAACTTCTACTAATGATATTAATTTAAGTAATCTATTATTTTGTTCTTTAGAAAGTTTATTATTTATATTGTTTTTTAGAAATTCTATTTTTGAACTATTATTAGTAAAGTTTAAGTTTGCTTTATTCATTGTTTCATGATATAAACGAAAAATCTCTAAAATATCTTTTAGATCTGAAGAAGGTTTTGAATTGTGTTTAGATGTGTCTAATATTTCAGTTATGTGTTTACTCTTGTGAAAACTTTTCGTTTTGGCTGCTAATCTATGCATATGTTTTGGATTAGATGAATAAGATTGTAATTTTAACCTCTCTAAATTAATTGCTACTTTATGACTAAGAATTTCGAAATATTCGAGATTTAGTTGTTTTAATTCCAGATTTGAGCCCAATTCTTTGGGGTGTAAGTTCTTTTTTAAAGTGTCAATTTTTAATTGTAGATTTAATAATTCTTTGTCCCATTCTTTCCTTTTATGTAAATACCAGGTTTTTATTTTCCCATATAGATAAGATTTTAAAGAGTCCCAAATAAACACTTTATTTGTGTTATTATTATTATTAAGTTCAATATAATAGTTTACTTCCTTTATAAACCATTCTTTGAATCCTTTTATCTTAATAATATAGGCTGGTAGTCTCTGCCAATGAATAAGATTGTTTGGTTTAATTTTAATTTTAAATAGTATGGCATTGTGGTCTGACAGAGGGCATGATGTAATCACTACATCTTGAGTCTTAGATAATAGGCTGTCAGATATAAACACTTTATCAATAGTTGTCTGTGTACCATATCTATAAGAAAAGTGAGTAAAATTGAGAGACCTCTGCTCTTTGATCATGTATATGTCTTTTAGGTTATATAATGAGACAAAATCTATCAATTTTTTGGCTGATGCAGGTATCTTAATATTGCTGACATTAGTGGTATCTTTAGATGATAGAATACAATTAAAATCACCTGCCAAAATGATATCTCCTTTAGAATTTGCTGTTATTATTTCCAAATATTTGTTTGCAGATTTAGCACCAATACCAGGTAGCCAGTACATATTTGCTAAAGTAAAATATTTCTTATTCAATTCCAATACTACTAGACACAACATACCATTTTTATCAGAGAAACTGTTAATTATTTTAGGTATTGGTAATGTATTTTTCCACAAAATCATGGTTCCTCTTCTCTTTGTTTGGAAATGAGATTCAGCTAGAATACTATAACCTTTAAAAGCCATTTTTTCTAGATCTTTCTGAATAATGTGCGTTTCTTGCAAAAATATAATGTCAGCTTTATTAGATGCTAGGTATTTGAGTAACCTTCCTCTTTTAGTAGGGTTATTAAGACCATTTGCATTCAGAGACAGACATTTAAACCCAGGCATTGATTACTTTAAGCTTTTGATGGATAAATACTATCCTGGACTTAATTAACAAGTAATGTTCAGAGAAGATGAAAATATAACTATATACAAAACTAACCATGGGACATCTAGTTCCTGGATTGATGAAGAAGTCATCAATACCACCCTCTATCATTCTTAGTGCTCAAGATTATCGTTCTCTAATGCTACTACCTAATATTTTATTGAATCAACAAACTACAACCTATTAATTCTCCAGGATGAATAGGTATTACTATGTAGGAGATATTGTGGAAAAACATCAATTACCATGAATAATGTAATTTTCAAAATTTTTAAGAACAGTGTCTTTAAACTTGTATCATGACATGGTATATCATATTCATTTATGTCTATTCTATACTAATACATATCTTAATCTAGTATACTACATTAGATCAAAACCTACTTATCTAGGAATTCAGTAAAGAAGTTTATGTATAAAAATAGGAACATTTATCATGTAACAAAACATTCCTGTATGAACTTGTCTGTGAAATCACAACAGTGTTAATATTTACTATAGAATCAGCATATTAATATATAGTCTATAGGCTTATTTTCCTTTTACATAAGATATAAAATCACCAGTTTTTCATTCCCCTAAAAAAACAAAAAAAATATCTGATTAACCTTAAATAATTTCTTAAGGTATTAAAGATATTTAAAATAAAGATGTACTAATGAGAATTTTTTACATGAGAAGATAATATTTAAGTTGCACAAATATCTGTGCAGGTATATAGATCTGTGTAATCATCAAAAACATTGGCTTTTCTTTCCAAAGATGTGAGTCTAAAGAAACTATGTAGTGTAGCTTGATTTTGATAAAAATATCATATAATGAAGTCACAGCTTTTAACCTTTAAGGACACTTCAGTTTTAGATGTTATAGTAATGATGTGTTCCCTTAAGTTGTCCTTTTTTAACAAAATACATTAACACATTTTACCAATATTTTTTCAGTTAGAGTGGCAGTGGTTAACATGCAATATATATTTTGCTAGAAAATGTAGTCTACAGACAGTAAAACATTCAATATTTTATGAATATTAGTGAAAATGTCAGATTGTAGTATGCACTTATGTAGCTGGAGGTGGATTAAGTAGATCACAATTTCACCATTCACAATAAATCCAACATGATGTAAACTATTAATTAGAAAAGCAGTTAAAAAGTAAAGGCTACCTTTGGAAATAACAACTGTCCTCATGTCCTGATGAAAGTAGTAACTATAAGCCAAGAGTAACCATCCCCACTTTGCACTGCCCCCCTAATAGTCTTCTACTACTATCACTGACTAGTGAGGCAAAAGCAGCACTTCAGTAACAACTAAGATCATTCTCTAAGCAGAACTGTCTCCTTTTCTTTGGAACCAAAATTTTTCCTGCCCCAATATATTATTTCACCCTTTTATAACAGAATTATTATTTATTGTAATGGTCTGTCTGCAGCTTTGGCTTCCCCAATCCAGCAGTATTGCCATCAACCAACAATTCATATAATCAATAAGATTGGGGATGAAGATATCAAGACGAAAGCACAGAAAATACATAGCTGCCCCAAAATCTACTTTAAAAATAATAAGAACACATTAACCCCCAATAGATAATGTATTTTAGTGACTTTATAACCATTGCATATGCCGCTTTCTGCTCTGCTAACCAAAAAGGATCAGATGACCTAGTCTATGCTTTCACTGTATCTGTTAGCTACAGCTGCCAACTAATGATCAAGTGTAAACTACTTTGTAAAACATGTCATCAGAAAACATTATGAAGGGAACAACAAAGGCATCAACATTGGTTTAGTAAAAAAGACCTTTATATATGTCTATGTTTTTTATATATTTTTTTTGTCGTTCTTGGTATGTGATAAAGCATTCAGTTGTTCCGTTTTCTTTTTTTTTTTCATGTGAAGGTTTCTGGTAACGTGAATATGTAACCAAAGTTCATATGACAAAAGAGACTTCGAGAGAGTACATGCAAAAGTCTCTTGTATTACAAAGAAAATCCGACCAAGAAGTCTCGAGGCAACAGCCTTCTTTTTCCTCTTTTTTTCCCTTCCTTCTTTAACATTTGAATTTTGGTGGTTAAAAGCTCGCACTAGGGAATTTGCAGCAAGCTATGATAACTGTTCACGAGATACTCATGATGTGCATTTTGTGAGAGAAAAGAAAAACAGAATATGTTACTCAAAAAGCATGTATATGAAGTAAAAAAAAAAAAAAAACTTTGCCCCATTTTATATAAATATAAAATTTTCTGTAACTATCAATTTTACTGGCCAATGTATCTGATATCAAGCATACAAACCCTCCTGTCCCTGCAACACACACTCCACCAGCTTTCATCAGAAAATACATCTCCTTTTCCCTCTCCATCAGCAGAGGGACCCACAAACCACATTTAGTAAAGACACAAACGTCTTAAGTGTATGAGAATGCATTTTTACATGTCATGATGGATTCTTAGAAAGAAAACAATCTTCCCATTATGATAAAGAACAATTTCCAATACCTTTTAAACTATTTAGTACAAGTCACATTAAGTTATATCCGTTAGCTCTAAAAGGACCCAAGCATAACATGACATTTAACAGGAGAGAAAGCCCGCTGATGCAAAAAGGGGCTACACCATTTAATTGCACTGAGATGGGGAGCCTTCATTTCACTTATCGGAGCGATCTATATCATCATAATCTAATACACATACAGTATCCGGTATTAAGGGGGTTCTTGTTTTAACCAATATTTCTATGGTATTGCTACATTGCCCCTATGTAGTTGTCAACTAATAATACACTCTGTCAAGGGAAGATTTAGAATTTTAACATCTATGTTTAACATTCTAGCGTATTTGTATTAAAGGCTTTTAAACAGCAAATAAATTTAAAAATAAATAAATAAATAAGCATACTTAATAAATATTAAATGATTTTTTTACCTTAACATGTATGTTTTTCCCCGATGTAGGTGATTTGTAGCACAAAACTTTTGGGATTTGAAGGGATTGTGGAAGAGCTTCATTTGTATTATTTACCCTTAAGCTTCTTGCTTGTTTTATCAATCAATAAAATTTTTCCATTTGTTGCCTGCCTTTTTAAACTAGGTAATGAGATGTCCATATCTTCAGTGTTTCCAAAATCTTATTTTTTTTCACATATTCAGAGGCGTCATCAAGATTATTAAATATTTTTATTCCTTCAGATAGATGTATTTTAATTCTGGCAGGAAAAATGATTTGTGCTTTAATTTCAGCTTTCTTCAGATTTTTAATGAGAGGAATTCAGGCTTTTCTTTTAGTTATTATAGTAGAGGTATAGTCATTATCAAATCTTATGTTTCGACTATTAATTTGTATAGGATTACCTGCCCACGCTGTTCTCAGGATTAAGTCCTTATCTTGAGATGATAAAAATTTTACAACAATGGATCTTGAAGCATTTGGATTTTTTGACACAGACATATTTGACAATGACCTGTGAGCTCTCTCTCTCTATCCCAAAAGAGAGAGATTTAGGTAGGTTTAGTGTCTTAGGCAACCAGTCATTCAAGAACTGTATTGTGTTATTTCCTTCCATTTTTTTCAGGTATGCCGTATATTCTAATATTATTTCTTTGTGACCTTGATTCTAGGTCCTCCACTTTATCCGAAAGTGCTGTGTTTTGCTTTAGTAAGAAGTCAATCTGGCTATCATTTTCATTCTGTCTTCCGTCTATTTCATTAAGAGATTATTCAATTTCTGTATCTGGTCTGTGTGTCTTGTAATTATCTCCTTGAATTCTTCAATCTGCTTTCTATTTTCTTTCTTCATGTTTTCTATGATTTTTTTCTAAATTGTCCATTTTCATGGAAAGATCTTGAATACTGGATATTATTGTTTGCAATTCTTTTTTCATGGACGTTTCCTGGAGAGAGGCTTTTGAATGACTCATGGCTGAGAAAGTCTGTTATATTCAGCTGCTGTACTTCTGATAGGATGTAATTCACTTTCTATTCACCAAAATTGAAGTATTTGTAGAAAAAAATAATCCACTGTATCTAAATATATAGGTGAAAGAAAACTTAGATGTTTTTAAAATAATATTAAGAAAAATTCCTCTCAGAGAAATTTCTGTTAAGCAGAGCATCAAAAAAGTGCTGTTATCTCTCTGACATCTTAGCCACCTGCAAGAGATCTTTTGAGACAAATGCATCCTATTGTATTCAGGCCCTTAGACCAAAATGAACACTAATGTTTAATGTCTCTGGCTATTCCTGTTTCATAAGGCACCTTTCAAGGTTGTTCTCTCTCTCCTCAGTGCTATTTGTGCTGGCTGTCAACACATTAGCTGCCTTTTTTTCAGCAACCAGTTAAGACTCTAAAATAAAGAAGGACTCATAACTAGGTAAGAGATGACATTACATGCTTGGGGAAAAAAAAAGCTGGGACAACAGAGTATATGTTGGGCCATCCCTCAAACTAGCATTCACATTTTATAAGCTGTTATATAAATGGCAAAATTCCCCAATTAGGCAACATAATAGTGGTGAAGTAGATAACAGCAGATGCTGGAGATGCACTGTAAATAATGCAGAGTATTTCATATGGTATGGAGCTGTCAGAGGTTCACTTAATTCTGGGCTCAAATCATTGATGCCACTTCATAGGAGATCAGGAACATTTTACCAGGTCTTCAATACCCAGAATTTTGCTTCCTACGGCAAGAAATTGAATAATTTAGTCTAAATGAGGCAGAAAAAACAGTGGACTAGCACTGCTAGTCCAATTATGACTGCAGTTATGATTGCTAATTGGAAATCTGCCCTCACAGACTTTGTCAATTTTTTAGTATGTATGAACACAGAGTTTGTTGCCAATTACAAAATCATAAATACTACACTACTTTTAAAGATTGTGGAACATTTTTATTTGTCTTGGTACAATACCATGGGTGAATACTAATGATGAATGTAATGCAATTTTATGTAATCTATGTATTCATCACTGTGTTTCTTAGCAGTTTTCTTTCTTATTTTTTGTATGTTATTGGCTATATCATCTGTCTATAGATTGAGTATAGATTTTTTAATAAAAATTGCCTTATTTACATATTTAAAAAAAAACAAAATTTTTAGACTTACAAGAAAGTTGTACTTAATGCATTTTTAAACAGCATACATATAATGGAACACTGAATACTCAAAATGTGTCATCCATTGATGATTTTTTACTAGTTACATTTCCTTGGATGTTTTAAATACTATGAACAATATGGCCACTAGTGATTGTTTTAGCTGCTTCTATGCCTAATAAGAAAAGTGAATTGATGCCCCCTTTAATAATATGTTTTCTATTATGCTAAATATAAATTTGTCTCAGTTTAACAGATTGTTTGACTTATAAAAAATACAGTTTGACACATACAGAATGGGATGCAGTAAAACAATTAAACAAAAACAGAAAATTAATTGTTAAACCTGCTGACAAAGGTAATGTGATAATATTGATACAGAGCCAATATATAAAAAATACATGAATCATTTGCCAGGTATTAATGTGTATATAGTGAGTCATACAATACAGTATGACCACGTAGTTGCCATTGTAACATAATTAATAAGAATTTAATTGGTTACTTAAAAGGGACAGCAATTGTATAACCACTAATTTATAGGGAAAGCCTATATCTAACATGAATGTCCTTCATGCTAAAAAGCTGTCATCTGTTGCATAAAATAAATGTTTTACCATATGGTAGAGATTTAAGAGCTAGGCAAGCATAAAGTAAATGGACAGAATTGATAAATTAGGCAGGTAGTCATGATAGAAGTTTATCAGAAATGGTCTATTATAAAAGTGTAAATAAAAATAGGCAACAGTTATTAAATATGACAATGAAAAAGCATGAGTCAATGGATGTTTGTAATGCATTATAAAACAAAATATTAGAGAAATTATTTATTTTGTCACTGAGAATAAATGTGAATACCTATGACTGTGTCATATTTCATAGACCTAGGGAGATTCTGTCATAATATATATATTTTTATCATTATGTGTGTACAAAGACAGGTATTTCATACAAAAGAGGGCACAATTTGCATGTACACAGCATTTATAAGAGAAGTCAAGGTTCTTGCAGTCTGGAAGATATTCATTTTCATGGTACTTTCTCATAGACAGACTGAAATATTTGTAAATATGTACATCGTATTAACTATATAAATGGAATAAGATTTCAAAGTAGACAGCACATTTTCTGTGATGCAGAACCTCCCCGTGTATAAATTAGATTTTAAATTATCCATTGGAGAGAGATTTAGTGTTTGACTCCTCTTCTGCAGAGATGATCAAAATGTGTGATGAAAGGGCCAAGCTGATCCAGGAAATTTGTAAGAATTTTCAGCCCTCCTGGCAAGCAGGATCTTAAAAGAAGTCTGAAACTTCTCAAAACCAAGGACAGTCCAACAAGTCTGAATGACAGTACAAAAGACTTTGAGACTCCCTCCCACCATGGCCCTTTTTCTCTTCCAGAAAGCCTGCATCTCCATTTTTGTCTTTGGTAACAGTTTATTTCAGACAAATGGGTTCTGAAAATTATTCATCAGATGGCTGTGGAAAGAAATTCCTCCTTTCCAGGGGGTCATTCCTCATCCTGCAGATCAGACTCATTTGTTTTCATCTGTTCTTTCCCCCCAGGTGAGGAAGGGGCTTTATTCAAGGATGTTTCTAGTCCCAAAGAAAGAAAATGCTTGGTAAAATTAACAACAAGGTCACTGTTAAAATCCATTCAGTTTGAGAAAAAAGAAAAGTGCTAAAACAAAACATTTTTGTGCAAAAATAGAGTATGTAAAACAAACAACAAAACAGTGCTGTTAAAAAAGAATTAAGTTAGTGAACACCAACGGCATAATTAGAAATCATTCAGGAGAAGGAATATCTTCTTAACGAAACATCAGGTAGAAATATATTTTATAAGCATTTTAAACACTTATAAAAATGTTTGCACTTTCTGAGATGATAAGCGAAATTACGTTATTTTAAATAATCTTTAAGATGTATATTTATCTTAAAGAGAAATGGCAGAGTTTCTGGTTGATCGTCATTTTTATCAAGCCCATTAAGGCTGTGCTTGTGTATTTGCACTGAGTTTAAATATGATAACTATGCTCAAACTTTGCAACTTTATTAATAATTAAATTGAGGGTTGTTAATGCCGCCATTCAGAGATTAAGGTTATTCCACTGAGTTAGAAAAAAGATACTTGAATAAGATGTTGATGTACAGAAAATTAAGTTAGTAGAGAGGAAGGCAGTGAAATCTCTACTAAATGGAGCCTTATTGTTTAAATGCATGTCCTAAGAATTTGCTGTGTAAAAGCTGTTGCATGCTGGAAGAGCCAGTGCTGTCCTTTTTTGCCTCCCAGCCAGCACTGGGTACCTTCTAGCTGGCCATCAGTTGCTTTTCAGTCCAACTGCTTCTTAGTGTCTCCATGTTACCTTCTGTGGATGGACAGACCATGGTGATACGTACCTTGGAAAGGTGATGTGAAATACCTGAGCAGAACATCTAGCTTTATCGTATATGGGAGATTTTTGGAGAAGTCTTAAATGTGTGCAGCTGCTAACACAAGACGAACACTACATGTTATTTCAGCTCAGTTCCAGGCTTACATTCTAAAGCAAAATTTTAATGGCAATCTGTCTTGCCATCATGGCATGCTCCCATCACTGCTAGAGTGTCAATCTCTGACAGAATTCCTATACTCCCTCCCACAAGGAGTAACCTGAAAAGATATCAGACTTTCTGACCCTACCATCTCACAATTCAATAGAACTAACAGCATTTATGTGTTGGTGGTCATTATGGAATTGGGATTTGGAAGGAGTAGAAAAATGAAGCCCATTAATATGACAATAAAGATGAAATCCAGGTAACGTAGAGGCAAATGGAGTTAATAGGATAACAAAACTGGAATGATATTTATGGCATTTTAGTTGTTCCTCAGACAGCAACCTGAGGGATTCAGATAGCTGTAATACATACACAGACGCATATATGTATATGTATATATATATATATATATATATATATATATATATATATATATATATATATATATATATAGACAAAGATATATGTCTATATAGTGTGTGTGTGTGTGTGTGTGTGTGTGTGTGTGTGTGTGTGTGTGTGTGTGTGTGTGCATGTGCTTATATGTATATAGTAAGAGAGATACATGTATGCATGCGCACACACACACACACACACCTAGACATATGCAGAGCTACAGAAAGAGAAATAGAATTGTAAGGATATATTAAGAACTTGAGAAACATTCCTACAGTGATTAGGATCTTTTATCCATAGATAAAGTTTGTTCAGTACCACATAAACTTCAACATTTATGTTTTAGACATTTTGTCTATAGGACATAAAGAAATTAAGTAAAATAATTGCTTTTTCAGAGAGCATTTTAATTATAGTATAACACATTGAAACTCTCTGGTATTAACAGGGAATGCAGATGGAAATGCCTAATTGATTAATTGCTCAAATTATTTTACTGGCCGTGTTTAGTTGTTATTAATATCCATGTTTGGTTTGTTTTCTGCTTCAGTTTCTCCTGTGAAGATTTTGTTTTGTTCTAGAGACTGACATAAAACAATTTCAATCTAAGTGAACATTTTTTTTATTGGCAGCCTTTTAGTCGTCTGTAAAACAGATATTAATTTACGCTAGTAGCTAATTTTATTTCTTTTGATGGTCCTTACTATGTATACAGAAAAATGAAAGTAATGTCTTATGTAACATGCTGTCAGTGGCATGAATATACAAAAAAATATAGAGTAGTGTTGAGAAAAAGAAGGAAGAACATCTTCAGCCTACTATTATATGAGGAACATGGCCAGAGAAGTGGCCATCACCTTTTTGGGGAGAGAGTGCCAAAGAATTCAGATAGCCAGGCAATGATATCAGTAACTCACTAAGAAGCAACTGTGTGTACCAGGGACATTAACCACTGTGTGGTCAAAGGGAGTTAAGAATGATACATTTTGAGGCAGAAATTTGCTCTTTCAAAATGTCTTTGTCAGTTATGTGGTTTATGATTAAAAGTTAATCAAGCTCTCAAACTGTAGGGCCAGTAAATTATGAATTAGTGAAAACTCAAGTGGACTTTGCACAGTGGAAGTGAATTTTTTTTTTGAAAAAGACAAAAAAAGTGTGTGTGTGTGTGTGTGTGTGTGTGTGTGTGTGTGTGTGTGTGTGTGTGTGTGTGTGTGTATGTGTAGTGAAAAAGAGTAGCAGCCTCTTGACACTGAATGCTGTGAATTCCTGTAATATTGCATAGATTATATATCTCTTTTCAACTCTGCTACTCATACAGAAAAAACAATACAGCATTGGTGACATGTCCTACATACAACAGCAAGTTTGTCTTGCATACACCCTGAATAACTTTAAAAAAAACAGACGTGTCTCAGTTATTCTCATCTATGCAACACTTAGCTCTAACAGAGATTTAATAAAACATGTGCTGCTAGGTTTACATCATTCTGGGTAGACAAAGCTGACGTGCTTCTGAGAGTATGAGGCAGGACACTGGATGTCTGAATACAAATTCTTCTCCTCTATAGGGTCTTTCAGTATGAAATGAGCAGTTCAGTTCAAATGTTTGTTTCAATTAGCCATTATCTCTATCATTGTTCTAACAGGCTCTCATTCCAGCAGAGATAAGTCCCACCTTATTCAGGGTCACATACATATGAGTTCTGTGAACCTCACTCATATAATGAGGTGATAAAATGCATTTGTGTTTTTCAGCCAGTACTAATTATTTCCAAGTTATTGAGGAGTTGCAATTTTCTGGATAGCAATTAACTTTCTGTCATCCAAAAAATAAATTATTTTAAGCACGATCAGCAGCATAACTAAAGTACAGAACCTAGCAAAAATCTTGAGTCCCTTAAGTGTGACAAATTTTTTGATCATCAACTCTAGCTCTGCTCATCTTTCTAAAACTTAATCATATCACCTTCTTGCATAGCTTCTACTTTTGATTTCTTTGTCACATGTTCTAAACAATTGCTTCTCCACAAAGAATAACAAAATAGGACAGCTGTGACTTAATTATAAAGGATTTAACTATATCACCCACCCAACTAAAAATAACAATTCCTCTGTGTTAATATGTGTATGTCTGTGTGTGTGTGTGGGGGGGTGGCTTTTGTAAGCTTTCTTACCAACCAGCTGATATGACATCTTTTAGAAATTTTTGTTAGACTTCCAAACATAATAATGCATTGTCCATCCCTGCAGATTTTGCTACTATGCACTGCCACTACTTCTTTGACTGAATTCTTTCTCTTCTCACTCCTCTTCCTCAATGCTATCTCATTGCAACAGCACGCACTGAATGCATAATATTCCCACTTCTCAAAACACAGCTCTTGGGATAAGAGTCATACAATTGACTAAGTATATTCTTTTTCACAGGCTTGCACCAGCATGTCGCTAACAATTTCCTGGGCCTTATCAAAGAAAAAAATACTTCTGAAAACTGGAAACAAAACATCAGACTATATTGTTACTTGACGTTCACTAAAATAATCTATCTTTCCATCATTCTACATGAAGAGACTACAAACTTCACCTAATACAGCTGGTCTAATCAGCAATTTTACTGCAGCCTTGAATACAGCCATATCTATAATTTTTCATTTTAGCTCTAAAGGCTTTAACAGTCTTTTAAATGTCTTGCAATAACTTACTCCTGTAAAAGACATTTTCTATAAAGCTATTTAAAGTTCCTGAATAAAGCTAGCTTATGCCTTCTTTTCACTTGCATTACACTAAAATACAATTTAAAACTTCCTGAAAAACAAAACAAAGTGAGCACTAACACTTAACAGAAAAGTAATTTCAGATTTTTTATACATGTGTATATGGTTACACAATACAACATCTTTGTTTGTCAGTAATCTTTGCACAGCATTGTGGATGGGTCCAGTTTTTACTACTTATGTTTACTTCATAGTGCTTTCTGTAGGTTATGGAGTCATGCGTGTGCTCCCAAGGTACTATGTAAACAAGCTTGAAAACCCACTAAGCACATTTCACTAGAGAATTAAGAGAGACATAGAAATGTTTGAAAGCCAAAGTTAAAGAGAATTTATGTTAACTAAAATGAACTAAATGCTTGCCTAATTTAAATACATCCATGATTTTTTAGTGTGCAAATAAGGCTGTCAATATTTTGCTCTGGGTAGGCACAGCACAATTCCCAGTGGTGGTGTATAAGGTATGTTTAGACACTGATGACGATGCGTGATTGTTTTTGTGAGATAAATAATTAAGGCAGATTGCCCTCGAAAGGCTTCAGACTTAAATATGTCAATGTCAGGAGCAATATATTTCTCATTAGACTGTGGGTCTAAATTTCAATTGCACAGTTCTTTTTATAAAAATGTATTACCAGCAGAAAATTAACAACTAGAAAAATAAGGCGACTGCATACTTAGAGAAATCAGTCATTATGAATTGCTATCTGGTTAAGGCACATCCAATAAGCTACTTCTACAGATCTAAATATATCTGTTCATTAAAACCAATATACCTTTCAAAATGAGGGAGTTTTTCAAAACTGAATTTTTTTGTAAGAGATATATGTACTTAACCTTGGTTTGCATTTAATTTTAGCATAAACTGTCCACACAGCAACTATGCAGCTCATGAGTTACACTGCTGTTTTCAATCTCTGATGTGTGTATAAAGTTTTATAGAAATTTTAATATGAGAGAAACTCATACATTAATATAAAATGTTGCTCTTGTAAGATTATATCTCTCATCTGAAGAAAAGGAACATAAATGTATAAGCATCGCCTAACCGCTTGTGCATTATTTACATTAAGAATATTCACCAAATAAACCCATAAAGTTAAAGCAGAAAATGTATTACTGTTGTTAAAATCTACTTGACAGTTAAACTAAAAATACAAAATAATAGTGTTACAAGTATAGATTTTCAGTGAAATGTATTGTTATGTATGTTTGTTTGTTTCAATAACGCCACATCAATTTAATTATCAATAAGATAAATGGCAGTAAAACTACAGAATTTCATTTTATGTGGAAAGCTATGATATGGCAACATTTGTTATTAGT
The DNA here is from genome assembly GCF_019279795.1 of Protopterus annectens. Taxonomy (NCBI): domain Eukaryota; kingdom Metazoa; phylum Chordata; order Ceratodontiformes; family Protopteridae; genus Protopterus; species Protopterus annectens. The sequence continues at coordinate 219,764,910 of NC_056743.1, forward strand.
CATAAAAGTGCAGGAGACTTTAATTTCATATTTACTAGAGATTGTTGCGAGTCAAGCAGATGTCATCAGCATGAAGTTCAGGGCTTTGCATTCAAGAAGTCCATAAACACAAACACATGTCAAATATAAAATAAATTTCATATAGAAATATAATACTGAAAGATAAACTCAGATCAGCAATAATATAAATAACCAGGGACTAAAAAGTGTAGCATTTAGCCATTTATCAAATGAAATTTCAATTTACAGGGCTGTTTTGAAGTGACATATACAAGTGCCATAATAAAGCAATTATCCACAAATGTGTGTGGGTGTATCAGGATTTACCCACGGTTGGTGCTGCTTGATCACAACTCATGTTTCTATGATCGCACAGCATATCAGTGCAGGAGAAATGATGGAGAAAACAGAATCTCTTCTGCTGCTTGTTTAATTTATTTTTAACTGTGGAAACATAGACATTTACCATGCCAGAAGAAAAAATAAGAGTAAAATCAGGTTATGTTTCTTTTTACTTTTGCAGTACTTATCTGGTTTTTCTTATATTTTGGTGTGCCCTCCACTATATGCCGATAGAAAAGTATGTCTGCTCAATAATACTTCAGCAGCCAGACATTTTTTTCTGTTGGTATACGTTTGATTTACAATGGGCATACTGGTTGTGTTGTACAATCAGTGTACTCTTATCTGAATAGTAATGAGCCATTATTGTATAATACTTCCTAAACTGCAGAAAGAAAAGTGTTCTTATGTTAATCTTTTCTTGTGTTTTATAAGCAGTGATATCAGTTTATGGACTCAGTTTAATTTTGTGAAGTTTAAAAGCTGCTTCAGGTAGTAACACTTAGTAGGTTTTACATTTCACAGCAACATTCATTTATATTACAAATGAAAATGTACATCAAGTTAGTGTTTTAATTAAACTGCATTTTGTAGAAAGCAAGGTATCATAAGCACAATGCTTATTCTTAAGTATAACTATACAGCCTTTCTGACTTCTGATGGAAAATATGACGTCTGCATTAACTTGCTGTGCTCTGTTTTCCCGCGTAAATAATATTCTTCCAAAATACACCTTGAAATGCTAATTTTAGTAAAAGAATGGGACGAAATATAAAATGACGGCTGCAAAATAAACAGGAAAAGGAAGTATACATGAGTTTAAAGCTGCTATACAATTAACATATTTTAGTATGCATTCTGTTACAGAAATAATTGATTACAGGAAACATACCATAATATATTTCAGTGTGCTTTAGTGTTCTACATTTTTTTGAAGCTGCGGTACATTACTTAATTTACAAACTACAGCTACAAATGCTGAGATTTTTGTTTTGAAGCAACAATGTTAACACAATAACACAAATATAAATGAGACACATTTGCAATGACTGTGATAAATCTATAAAAAACTCTTCCATTCTAAGTGCAAAATATGCACCATGCCTTCTACCAACTACATATTTTGATATACCTGATGAAATCTAGTAACTCTAAAACACGATTAACATGGCCTAGGCTTATGTAATAGAACTTCCAATTCTAACAGAAATGATTGCTTTGTAAGTCAGAAATTGGATATGTGAGAACAAACAGATCTAAGTTATGAAAGCTTCATGCTTTAACTGATGAAGGCATGCATATCGGTGTATGAAGTGCTTTATCTCTTTTTAATTATGCCATTGTTTGCTATGGTACAGACATCACAAAACTCCTTAACATTCTATGCTTTGTTCTGTAACTCACATAGTTCTTTGTGACAAGACAACTTGGGAAATGGAATGTTATCTCTGAGGAGAAAGGGGAAACCATAATACTAATTCTTAGCCAAAAAACAATGTTTAAAGATAAAAACATTTCTTGTGCATTAAAACCTTTGCATGCATAACAGCATACTGCATAACATGGAACAAGATATATAGTATATTGGCCTAATTTGACATTTTATACAACTGTTTTCGGAGAAAATTTAGAAACATGTTTTGTTAGTTATTTTAATGTACCATATACATGAATATGCTACAAGAAATATTCAGAAGAAAATCCATACTGTTTAGACATAGTGCCTTCCCTATGCATTTTATTTAATGTAGTTAATCATTTTTCTATGATGCTTTCCAATTAAGGAGTTAACATTATTATTATTATTATTATTATTATTATTATTATTATTATTATTACTACCACTCCATTTGGCATCTATTATAGTAACAGAGTTTCTTAGGTCAGTGCTACAAAGATAAAAATTACTTTCATTTATTTTAAGTGACAGCTTTGCCAGCATGATATTGCAAATGTTTAATGTAATTTCATTCTCTTACAAAGCACTGTACAAATTAGTTCTTCCTTCACTAAGGTATTTTATAATGCACAGAGGAGAAAAGTAATACTTAATGCATTAAACAGCATAACTTTAAATAAAGTTAAACAAACACACCACCAAGTGCATTATACTGTTTTACTCAGAAAATGTCAAACTTCATAGGTAAGCTGTATAGCACAGTGCCAAGCAGTATAAAAAGCTATTCATTATTTCAGCCTGCTTTAAGACTTCACAAGTGTTTTTCAGTCTTAATTTAGATCACTCAATGCTCTGTTTCTTGTCTGCATAACTCTGTACTGTTCAGAAGGATATTTGGCTGACATGCAAAATGTACTCGCCTCTAACTGACTGGAGAATTGTTATTTTTTGGTATATATATTTAGTAGAGCACAAATACTGAAGTCTTGTTTCAGGAAATATATGATTCTATACTACAGGCTTTAGAGGGGACCTGCTCTAAGAGAATGTATGTATTTCTTTCAGGTTTTTCACACAGCCAACATAACACCCTGGCTGACAAGAAAATATGAAGTTTCCTTAAGCACACTTTATCCTTTCTAGAAGCTATTTCAGCAGTTAAAACTAAAATGACATTGCAGGAAAGGAATAAAAGTATTAACTAATGCAGTGAGTAAGCAATCTGGCAAGCTGTTCAACTCTAAGGAGAGATACACCTGATGAACAGTGAACAATACAATCACTGTACTCTGCTATTAGTATGAAAGTAGTTAAAATGGGTTTTGAACGTTGAGATATTTTAAGTCAGTAATGAATGCTTTACAGTATTCTCCTAATAATAAACATTATACTAAGTAGAAACATTTTGTATACATTCATATGTATTATTTAAAATTTCTCTAGAAAAGACACACATTCAAATATAAATATATACCTATATATATATATATATATATATATATATATATATATATATATATATATATATATAGTCACTTTATAGGCTCGAAATCCTGAAATATTGAATTTAAGAATCTTGAGCCCATAAAGTGGAAAATCTAAAACATCGAACACTCAGAAGCACGAAATACAAAATCGCAACTTCTATACAACACACACATACACATACACACACCTTCCTCCCCACAAACAAACACACAACCCAATCCTAACTACAAGCTGTGCTGCCCACACCCCCCTACTTAAATATACTAACTCCAAGGTCGAACTACATACACAAACACACAAAACACCACCACATAAGTTACATCCCTCTCGCACACAGACACCACAGTAACAAAACACACTAACACACACTACAGCCCCTACCCAAAACCCTTAAAACATAAACACTTACCTGAATCCATGAACACAGCGCAACACCAGAACCACTAATTCAACATCTCCGAAATGTGAGATTTTGAATTTTGTGCTTCTTCATGTTTGGTGTTTTAGGTTTTCCACTTTATGGGCTCGAGATTCTGAAATTCGATATTCAGGATTTTGAGCATATAAAGTGAATCCATATATATATATATATATATATATATATATATATATATATATATATATATTTATATTTGTGCATGTGTGTGTGTGTGTGTGTGTGTGTGTGTGTGTGTGTGTGTGTGCATGTGTATGATGAGTGACTTTTCTAGGGGTTTATGTATGGATGTATTAGTATCCATCAGGTGCCTGCTATGCCCACGTCGATAATGTCAACATACTCGTCTTGACAAACAAGCTTCAATGTGCCTCTTCTCATGCTCCAAGGCTAATCTTCATAATATGCAAGTAATAGTACACTGTTTTTGCAGGGGGAAAAGCCCTACTCCACCCATCTACTTATTTATTTCATCTCCAAGACCACACAGTCCCTCAGGAAAAGGCATATTCCCCAAACCTTGGGGTTGTCCATTTTCACACAACTGTCGACCAAAGTATTTCAACAATGCAGAGATCACTTTTAGCTAAAATCAACTACTAGTAGACAAAAAAGTCACCTCCACACAAAATGCACATTATATAGATAGATAAATAGATACAGCAATACTCAAAAGTCCCTAATGCCAACATTGAAACAACAACAACAACAAAAGAAAAATTACACTGCACCCTCATCTGTGTATGCATGCAGTATAGGTTCATAGGCTAACTTCTCTTGTGGGCCATTTTAAGCCTAACCAATTTCCCTTTCAAACGTAAGAAAGGAACCCAGTATCTTGTGACTGTGAGGTTAAAACCTTAAACCATTATTCGAAACTCCATACAAACATATATATAAACATCAGTTCTGATATTCCACAATGGTGGGGAGAAAGGAAAACTCCCTAATCCCAATGGTTTGATGATTTAACACTAAGTCTATCTTTATGTGTTCAACAAAGTATGAATCAACCAAAATGTTTTGCGATTTTATAATTGTAGTCCACATTTTACATCCATATATTGACAGACACACACACACACACATTATGTATGTAGATATATAGACATATTTTATATGTGGGAGATTGGCATGATAGTTAAGGTGCTTACCGTATAAACACAACGTGTGGGGTTTAATTCTCACATGGAGTAATTGGCTAGTGTTAAAATGGCCCACAAGGGCAGTGTGTGTGTGTGTGTGTGTGTGTGTGTGTGTGTGTGTGTAAACAATCAAGTCTGTTGCTTCAGTATTTTCATCTAGCAGACTCTACTGTATATGACCATTATAACATATTTAGAAGAATGCTTATATATCCTATAAATATGCATCTGATTCTCTCAGACACAAAGTGGATGCTGAACTATTAAAGGAATTCATACTGCCCTGACAAAACTCATCAAATCAATATGGAAGACCCCGAGGAGCCCTATATTGTTTGAACATATTTTATTTTAAAACCTAATGATAATATTTTTTGTGCAAATATATGATGTTTATTTTGAAGATCCAAATAGATGACCGTTTATTTTTAATGCTACTACTGACAAACATTCCAATTAAAAGAATTGCTACAGTGGCTGTATTTAACTCACTGACCATTTACTTTATCTTGAATTAAAAACCACATACACATATATGCCAGCTTGGTGTAGAATGAACAATCAAGGCTGCAGAACAACCTAAGATACTTAGTGTCTGGATTCCACTAAGTAAAATCAAATTTCAGTTAGAATGTCATAACTGTATACCATTTTATAAAGCTTTTAAGCTTTATGCAGATTACACTATTTTCACTGAAAACCATAAACTTCTGAGAAATTGAGTCCGTACTTAACCAAGGAAATAAAAGCTAAGTTCTGTGAAAGGAATAAACTCAGTTAAAATTGAACTTATATCATCAGTATAGTGTCCAGCAAACATTCAATGACTACAGAACAACAGAAACCAAGGATGCTAAAGTCAGCAACAGCAGACATAATCAATCAGTTCAATCAGGATTCTGCAGAACATGGTGGAAAACGATAACCATATATTAGAACACCAGATGGTTTAGTGGTTAAGGTTTTCGCCTCCCATGCACAAGGTTCAGTCCTGACCTCCGACCAATGCCTTTTTGGAGTTTGCATGTTCTCCCTGTGTCTCCTTGGGGTTTCTACCATGTCCGAAAAACATGCTGAGTGTTTCCATCTCAAATTCACCAATGGATGGAGCTGTGGGCAGCAGCACAGACTCTACATGGTGCCCTATAGGGGGAAGAGTTGTACAGACCAACCATTCTGGGCATTTACTCTGGTGCAAAGTATCCTCAAGATAGGAGAACACAGATCACAGACTGCATACCATGGTTAAGCTAACCACTCGACGGTGTAAAATATGGCTCTAGGTGATTCGTTCATGTTGACTAATGTCTCCAAAATGGGCATGGATAGTTACCGGTGATAAGTGGGTTGAGGACCTGGCCTATGCTTGGACCCATGCTAACGGTGGGAGGGGAAAATGTGCCCCTATTGGCCACTGTGTGCCCACCATAAAGCCCAGCAGCACTTAGTGAATAAGCTATTGGCTGGCCAGTGTCTAGTTGCCCAGCCTGGGTTACCTAAGATAGCGCTGTTGAGCAAAAGCTGAACGTAAAACCAACCAAGTTGCCAAACATGAACTGAGAATTAATATGCTTAATGTAGGTTCACTGACACGATGCAGCTTGCAAGTGGATGACATGATGATACAGAGGAGGCTGGATATCCTGTGTATCCAGGAGATGAGACAGAACGGCAGTACAGCAAAGTCAATTGGCTTGGGATCCAGAGTCTACTACTCAGGTGGACACCAGGCTAGAAATGGTGTAGGAACTGTGGTGAGAGAGAGGCTTCAGAAGGCAGCAAGGGGTATCATCAGAATTAATGACAGACTCATGACAGTCAGACTCCAGTGTAATGAGAGGGCAGTATTCATAATATCAGCCTTTGCCCCACAGCAGGGTTGTGATATTGAGGAATAGAGCATATTCAGACAGCAGTTGCAGGACCTACTAGATAAAGCAGGACAACATGAATTGGTGTTGATAATGAGTGACTTGAATGCACATATTGGGAAAGACAGAGCAGGATATGAGGTTTGCCTGGATCCACATGGATGGGACAACAGGAATAAAGAAGGAGAAGCCATTCTAGACTTCTCTCTGGCAAATGTCTTGATGGTAGCCAACACATGGTTCAGAAAGAGAGACAGTCACAAGATCACATACAAGAGTAGTCAACATGCAACTCAGGTAGACTTCCTCCTTGTAAGGAAATTGCACTGGGGTAGAATCCATGAGTGCAAAGTCATCCCCAGTGAAACAGTCAGCCCACAGCATAAACCACTAGTTGCCACAATCAGCTGCAAGTAGTGGCCAGAGAAGGTTCTAAGGTCAACAGAGACCAGGCTGAAGACCTGGAAGTTGACTGGAGAGAACGTACAACAGTTCAAGGAATTTCTCAGGGCTCTAGCACCCCAGGAAGAGTAGGAAATATGTGGAGTTGAAGAAGAATGGCAGCGTCTAAAAACAGCATGTGTTAGGACTACAGAAAAAATATGTGGCAGAGCCAGGTATGGAAATAAGTTACATAAGGAAAGCTGGTGGTTTAATGCAAAGTCCAGGAAGTCATCAAAAGAAAGAAGGAATGTAGGAAAAAGTAGGAGATAGAAAAGACCAACCAGGCTAGAAAGGAATATGGGTTGGCTAACAAGTAAGCTAAGAAAGGCGTTGCAATGGCATGGAATAGGGCATCGGAGGCACTGTACCAACTCTGGAAAGTAACTCATTAAGGGGCATGAAGAAACTATATTAGGTTGCAAGGCAAAGACAGAAAGATAATGAAGATAGTCAGGCACCCTTCATAAGGGATGCCAGCAATAATCTGCTCACCAGTCCAGGGGACATCAAAGGCAGATGGAAGGAGCATTTCCAGCAGCTTCTGAATGAAGAAAACCCCACAGAAGCTGTACTGCCTAGAAATAGCCTATGATGAGAGAAGAAGAGGACCCCCCCCCCAGAAGAAGTAAGAATAGCACAAAGGAAGATGAAGTCAGGGAAAGCAGCAGGCTCAGATGAGGTCACAGCAGATATGATAAAGATGCTGGGTGAGATAGGGCAGAAATGGCTGGTGAGGGTACTAATAGCAGTGTGGACAGAAAGGTGCATCCCAGATGACTGGAGAATAAGCATACTTGTGCCGGTGTACAAGAACAAAGGGGGCATCCTCAACTGTAGGCAGTACAGAGGCATCAAACTCCTATCACATTGCATGAAAGTTCTGGAGAGGGCGATTGATAAATGGATACGCAGCGTAGTAGAATGTAAGATGGGAGATGAGCAGTTTGAATTCAGATCAGGATGCAACACAACTGACATGATGTTTGCATTGAGACAGATACTCAAGAAGAAGCTAGATATGAGGAGAGAGTCCAACTGGGCATTCCTAGACTTGGAGAAAACATATGACAAGGTCCCAAGAAAGCTGATCTGGGCAGTACTGCGGTGGTTTGAATTCCCAGAAACATTGGTAGAATTAGTGCAGGCTATGTACAAGGACCCAATGACTCAAGTATGGACATTGTTTGGCTCACAGAGGGGTTTCCAGTGGGTGTGCATGTACATCAGGGTTCAGCTCTGAACCCACTGCTATTCATACAGGTGATGGACTACATTAGCAAACAGGTCAGAGGAGACGGATCAACAAAGCTGCTGTATGCAGATGATGTGGCAGTACAGACAGACTCTAATCTAGAACTTTAGCAAAGGATAGGAGAATGGAATGCAAATCTGAAGGCACATGGGATGAAACTAAGCACAGATGAGATGGTGGTAATGGCAGCAAATTGGGGAAATCCAAAGAAGCTGAAAATAGAGATAGGAGGGAAGATAGTGGAACAGGTAAACAGCTTCAAGTATCTGGGAGGAGTAGTTGAGGAGAAGGGTAGTCTGAATGAAGAGGTCAAAGCTAGAATCAGAGGGGCTGCAGCCAACTGACATAGAGTATAAGGTGTAATTTATGACAGAGTAATGCCAAAGAAGCTGAAAAGTAAGGTGTGCAAGACAGTGCTGTGACCAGTACTAGTGTATGGTACAGAAACCTGGGCAGTAAAGGCAGAACAGTTGAAGAAGCTATAGGTGATAGAAATGAAGTGCCTGAGAAATGTGATAGGATGCACACTGTGGGACAGATGAAGAAATGAGGACATAAGAGCAGAAGCCAAAGTAGCTCCAATTACAGAAAAGATCAAAGAGAAGAGAATACAGTGGTTTGGGCACATGTGCAGAAAAGCAGAAGACAATCTGGGACAGATAATCTGGGACAATTTGGGACAGACAGGAAGAAGGTAAGAGGAAGCGAGGACATCCAGCAAAGAGGTGGATAGATTGTGTAAAAGAAGATCTGTGAAGGTCAGGCATGAGTGTTGAAGAAGGCAGGAGTGTGGCACTGAATTGAGAGAATTAGCAACAGTTAACACAATACCCCAACCACATGTAGAAAAATGGGAAGGAGACTCATTCAGAAATATTAGGCAAACTAAGTACAGATGTAATAGTGAAATATTTGCTAAACTATTTTCTTTTTTTTTTCAAATATTTTTATTAAATTTAAACACAAGAAAATATTACAAACATTCTAATGTAAGTTTTTAATAAACAACTGTATACAATATTTACATTTGGCCTAATATAACAAATTTTTCACAAGGAAGAAATAATAAAACTCTTCATTTACCAATATACAATCAGAATATTTAAATAACATTCAGTTAAAATTATAAAGAATGAGATGTTTTAAGAGTTTCTATTAAACCAAGAACTTTGATAAATTGGTAAATTCTTGTTTCCTTGACTTTTATTTCTGTGAGAACTGATGCTTCCAATAATAATAAAAACTCTTCAAAGGTGGGTGGTGCAGATGATTTCCATTTTCTAGTTAAACATTTTCTAGCCACTGCTAAAATAGTCAAGAGGAGATAAAAGTTGTTTCTTGTCATAGAATTCATGACATTTACATTCAATAGAATTAGGGGTTGGATAAAGTAAATGTATCTGAAAATAAAGCTTGACAGAATTTACCTATGTCAACCCAATACTTATTAATTTCATTACAGCCATAAATAATGTGTTCCCAATCAGCTGAACATTCCATAGAACATCTCCAACAAACAACAGTGGCAGATTGTTGTATTTTAGCAACTTTGTTGGGAGTATAAAAAGCTCTGTGTAAGAATTTCCACGTAAACATTTAACACATTTGTAGACTGGACGTTAATTTAACAGAGTATAATAGGTTGGATTTGACTTCTGGGGATACATTTAAATTTTTTACCTTTATCAATAAATTTCCAGAATTTTTGTGTGGGTATAGTTTTATAGCTTATTAGAATTTTGTACAGATTAGAGATTAAGTTAGGCCAATTCAAATTGTTGTATATCAGATTTTGACTATGAAAAATCATCTTAGGTTTAGTTTTAAATGAAGAGTTATCTATTATTCTACAAAGGTCTTGAGCATGAGAAAGAATACTATTTAAAATAATCCAATCTGACTCTCAGATATTATAAATATTTTTTATTTCATGAGTCTGTAATACTGTTAAATCATTTATGCAGTGTTACCAACAAATGAATTGTTTTGAATCCCAGTCTTGAAAGACATTTTTGTGAATTCTGTTGGTATAAAATTTAGTAATCCTGAAGGGGATTAATAGATCCCACCAGAGTTTTATATCTAGAATTGAGTTTATAAATATTCTGATATTACCATAAATATGATTTATTATGTTTACTTTGGTAGGTTTTGCAATATTATATTATAAATTAATGCCAAGTATATACCATAGATTGACATTTTGATTATCTACTAAGAGATTACCAGCTAATTTGCTTTCATTTAAGAAAATGATTGTGTGAAAGGATTTCCATGCAGATAAGAAATTGGATCAAACCAATTAATAGCTAATTTGAGAATGAAAGCCTTAACATAGGAATCAAGATCTGGAAAGTTTATTCCCCTGTGTTCCCATGTTCTAATGTGATGTTAAAGTCCAATTCTATTTCTTTTTGGAAACCATAAATTTAGTAAGATTTTGTTAAAGCCATTTAATATCTCTTTATTTAGAGGTATAGGAATGGCTTGGACAATATGATTTATCTTTGGGAATATGGACATCTTTATTAATTGTAGTCTGTCTTCAAAATTTAAAAACAATTTTTTCCATTTTTCTATTAGTGATTTTATAATAGATAAAGTATTTGCATAGTTTGTGGTTACAGTTATATTTATGTTATCACATAAGGTTATTCCTAAGTAATTTATGGATGATACTAATGTGCCAATTATGTGATTTGGGTTAAAATGTGTGTTGTGTTTACTATTTAATATCACATATCTGGATTTTTGTTACTTATTCTTAAACCTCAATTAAGATAGAATTTAGCAGTTTGTAAATCTAATTATTTGAGATAATCTTCTGAAACTCCCAAAGTTAGAAGAATGTCATCTGCAAAAAGCATAAGCTTAGAGTTGAATTGTCCATGAATTTTAATACCAGTTATTTTTGGTGATTGAGGCATAGTAATTGCAAATATTTCAATGGCTAAAGCAAAAATAATAGGAGATACAGGACAGCCCTGTTTAGTTCATTTGGTAATTTTTATGGCTTCCAAAGTAAATGGGTCAAGTTTTATATAAGCAAGGTTGTTACTATATAGACTTTTTATCAGATGTATAAATTGGGAGGGAAAATCAAAATTTTCTAATGATTTAAAAAGAAAGTTCCACTGTAATGTGTCAAAAGCTTTTTCAATATCAAGGGCAATTAATAGAGCCTCTTGATTATCTCTAGTAATAACATCTATAAGAGTGAGAATCCTCTGAATGTTACAGTGTGTTTGTCTGTTGTAAATGAAGCCTGTTTGATCTTCATGTATAATGTTTATTCAGGATTTCTTGATCTTATTTACTAAGATGGATGTAAAGATTTTATAATCATTGTTAAGAAGTGAAATAGGTCTATATGAACTACACAAAGTTGAATTTTTATTTTCTTTTAAGATAGGGATAATTAGAGAATATATCCAAGAGGGAGGAACCAAATGTTGAAAATAAATTACATTAAGAGCACTGTGAAATAAAGTTAAGTCAGGAGTTGGTAATAATTTAGATATTTAATTTATGATTCCATCTATTCCAGGAGCTTTATTATTTTTGCTTTGCTTAATTTTATCAACTGTCTATTTTAGTGAAATGTGTTGTTGTAAGTCTAATTTTATTTTCTCTGGTAATTTGTTTATATTATATAAGTTTATATTTATATTTATAGAATTTGAGTTAAGAGGAATATTGGGTTGAAATCAGAATAATGATGTTTAAAAGCATCAAGAATATCACTAATATCTGAAACTACTATTTTTACCCTTATGTATAATTTTTGTGATACTACTTTCAGTGGACTGTTTTTTTATTCTCAATGATAAGTTATGTTTATGTTTAGAAGACACTGAACATGAGTTAATTTTCAGTTTTTTAAAGCTATATTATTCTTATGTGTTAATGTTTCATTATATGTTTTATTTAGCTGATCTACTCCTTTTTTTCTTTGTGGGAGCATCAATGGAATCATCTAAGTTTAAATCGGTTAATTGTTTTTGTATATTCTGCAGTTCTGATTCCCCTTCTTTGGTTTTGTTTTTGTACCATGAAAGAGTTTTGCCATATAAAAGCCTTTAATGTATCCCATAAAATTACTATATTTGTATCTTCTAAATGATTAGTTTCTAGAAAATATTTTAGCCATGGTTTGAATTGTTTTAAGTTAATAATGTAGGCAGGAATTCTAGTTGTTAAGTTGAGTTTTTTAAAGTCGGATTCCATTTTAAGAATAAGAGAATTGTGATCAAAAAAGCACATGGGAGAATGGTAAAATTAATTACATTTGTATTTAGATCTTGGGATATGTAAAGTTTATCAATTCTAGTCTGAGTATTGAATCTATAATCTCTATGTGAATATGATAAAGAGGTATTTTCTTTGTAAACAAAGGTGTCAATCAAATTTAAGTTACCCATCAAATTTTTAAGAGCATTCCCTGTTGGAGATAGACGAATAGGTCTACTGTTTGTGGTCTCAGAATTACCTGCAATGCAATTAAAATTTCCACCCAGAATTAGAACCCCTTTTTGAACTTTGTTGATAAGATTTATATGTTTTCTCACTGTTATCATTCCTATACCTAGAATCCGGTAAATGTTAGCTAAAGTCCAAATTCTATTATTATATTTTCTTATTACTATTGTTAGTAGTCCTTCCTTGTCTTCATATTTAAATATGATTTGAGGCATAGTGATGTTTTCTTTTCCATAATATAATGGTACGTCTTGTTTTTTTTCTTATAAGGTGAGTGAGATAATATTGTATATTCCTTAGGATTCCACATAAATTTATCATTAGCCTTAAAGTGGGATTCTTGTATAAATACTATTTGCACCTTGTTGATTTTTAAATATTTTAAAAGAATGGCTCTTTTCCTTGGATTATTTAATCCATTAACATTTAGAGATAGTAATGTTAATCCCATTTAGTATTTTGCATTTGAATGAGGTGTAATAATAATATTAATCAAGACTGAATGTTGTATAATATTATTAATAACTTTTGTAGATAATGAAATTGGTAATATGCCTATTATTTCTATGTTAGTGAAATAATGATAGTTTAAGTTAGGCCAGACTAACAAAAATAAGAAATTATAGTTAAATACATATTTCTTAAGAAATGAATTAACTATAAAAACGAAATACAAACATGGAGTGAAAGTCAACTCTAATCTGATAGATGTGAGTTGCTCTATCAGATTATCCATCAAACCAACAAATGAATCAAACAAAGTAAGCTTGAGCTCCAATATGAAAACAGGAGAAACATAATAATATAAGTTATTTGAATGAAAGTTAATAGTAGAAGGTGTTAAAGATCCCTTTCTCCTCATGTAAAAATGAGAGAAAGAGCTCATGTGTATCACTCTTTATACAATAATACAATAACTATAATTTCCCATAAAGAAACTAAAAAAAGGGAATGTTGTATACTATTAATAACAATAAGTCAAGACATAAACTCGCATTTAGAACTACTTAAATGTGACCTGACATCTAATCTTAAAATTAAAAATTACTAACAGTGTTTCAAATTTTTTGCCACTAGTGAAATAACAATAGCACAATAGTGCTATTTAACATTTCAATGACAACTATGATTGACCTCAAGAGTCAATATAGTAAAATGAGTCCCAAAATGTTTGTAGAATTTAGTATTCTCAAAAATTGCTAGATACCCCTAAGCATCATAGCAACAAAGCGTAGATTATAGAGAGGTTACTACCAGAGGTTAATGAATTTGTTATTATTAAGTGTGATACATCTAATATGTTTGGATGTAAATACAAATGACAAGTGTTTGTTTCACAAATGAATAAGATCTTTTAGCCAGTAATGTAACTAGCAAAAATAAACTAGTATAACCTGAATCAATATACGTCATTCTTTTCTACATCCTTCTGACAGTACTTACAAATATAAGTTACTAGTCTGATAGACCATAATTCAATGCCTAAATAATTTTGGAAATGTACAAATGTTAAGCTACTTTCTAGAACTCTTATGACATTAATCAAAAAATAGCATTTAGTTGTTTGAGTTGTCTACAACATTTAAAAAGAGTATTAGTTTACTTTCTCATTTCAATTTTACACATTTCCATCTCCAAATTGTTAGTATGAACATACCACTGCTGAGTTCCATTTTTTTAAATATTTTTGAACACAGTTATTGGGATAAAAGAGTTACAACCATACAAGAAATATGTTTGTCTCGTATATCTTTCAACTTAAATGTAAAACATTGAATAGTCAGTGCAGAATTATTGAAAAAAACATGCTCACGGTTATATTATCATAGACTAGCAATCATAATATCTATTTAAATAATGCAGATTCACACTCTTATATCTTTGCAACTCATTGCAGTTTCAGGCCCAACTCTGAAAAAAAAAGCTGACCTGATAAAATGAGAAATAACACTTGAACCATATATAACTAAGTCATTAACAGCATAGCATTTGATAATCTGTACTACTCATTTTAGTTTAGCAAAAATTCCAGCAAAGAAACATCATTTGAGAGAGAGCATGTTTAGTATAATGTTAGCATCAGTAACATACACTGGAAACTGGAGAGAGTGAACAACTAAATGAGCAAGGGCTGTTAAATAACAAAAAAAATGGATTTTTTTTAAAGAAAACATGAATACTTCTCACCCTGACATGACCTTTATAGTCTTGTAGGACACAAATCAAAAGACAAAACAGGGACTGTGCCAGTTGCACTAAATCATCAGAGTGAGTAGCACTTAAATTATATCTCACCCACCTGTTGACATTCAACACTGCTCACTAGCTGTCCGCTGTCTTTACTTTTAATCAGTGCTGTTTTAGAATTTAAATGGATTAATGTTCCATATTAGGGGCCAATTCTAAAAGAAGTGGAAACCATATGTAATACAATGCTTATGAAAAACTATCCAGTACATCTCTGTCCTGCCCTACTTCCTGTGTCACTGCTCATTATTTACTGTGCCTGAATTCTTTAAAGTGTCACTTTGAAATCTGCAGTATTTCCATTAGGCTTATGAAGTGAGAATGCCAAAAATGAATTACAACAGCTCAAATCAAAGCAGAGCACATCCTGTAATGGATGAAGGGCCGTGAGCATGGTACACACCGGCTACGGAAAATACACAGATGTCCATCACATCCTAAACACCTGAATTTTCTCAACAAAGCACAAAACCTTAACTTATCTAAAATGATTGAATTTTCACCTATCTGTACCACTGCATGAGGTTCCCCCCTCAGACAGATAAACTCCAGGCAGTTTTGAAGGACTTCATACCCTAAAAAACATTTAGATATTATCCAATGTGATCAGTAAAATGAAAGAGCCACTCGGTCACAGCGCCGCCACTCCTGCAAGCACAGGGACCTCAAAAATCTACCTTTATCAAAAGCAATCCAACAAATAGAAAGTTTCAATCATGAAAGAAAACTGGAGCACTCACCACTCCCAGCAAACCGAGACCATGCACTCCTCACCTTCACCACTGCTGCAAACCACAACCAGCCAGTGACCACGGAACTGCCAACCCAAAATGCCCCATCCCGTAGATTGGTCGTTCAATTAAGAGACCCTCACAAAAATGCATTCCAGGAATGGATCAAATTACAAACAGCACAACTTCACTGAACTTTGTCAACCACAAATACATCGAATGCAGAACAATGTCAGAGATTTACCGAATCACGCACCACAATTACTAGGTGAGAATTGGAAGGGACAACCAGAATCCTTACTCAAGTTTAGCTGTGCAAAGGTTAGCATATAAATGTATTGAAATGTGAAAGCAGGACTATAAACATTTTTAAGAATCAGAAGTGTGCCAAATCTACTACCGCATTTCTATCAATATAAACCTACCATGTGCCTAGTGAATGCCTTGTAACCTGAGGACTGGACATATAAGCATATTGAAAAAAATAAGATAAGTCTTCGCAGTGATTAGACAGATAGTTAATACTAGATGAGTCTAGGGAACCCTGTGGTGACAATAAAATAGTTCTTATCACTAAATAATTTGAGTCGTAGTTCCCCTTTAAGAAGTCCTTCAAATGCTATGCAAATACGCGTAGCTGCGTTACTATAGAGCAGCTTCCTTTCATTTCACAAAGTCTGTAAACTAGAAAAAAGCTACAGAGGGTAATTAAATCAACTATTTTCCTGTTCTATGTTGAATTTAGATTATATCTAATGCATACGTTGTGAGAAAGGAATGACTACAAAATACATTACAGAAAGTAATGTATAAATAATAGTAGTGACTATGTAACTTTGAAAAATGAAGTGAAACTATAATTGGGTTCTCTCTGCATAAAAGGGGAGGCACAGAGTTTGATTTATAAGCTAAGAGAAAGAACACAGTTTGCTAAAGGCAATTTACAAGAAGCTCGAGTACGAACAGAATGCTTGAGATGTGAAAAGAGAGTGTGAGGGAATTTTTATCATGAAAACCATTAGGATACAAAATGTAGTCTTTTTATTACCTTTGTAAATACTGTGTCATATTAACAATGAGTATGAGACTTAAAAGATCTTAGAAAAAACAACTAAATAACTTGGAAGCATTGTTACAAAAATGTTCATATCATGTAAATAGTGGGACAAATATAACAATAATGATGGGTTAATGTTATTTGCTTAACAGGCTAATGATTAATGAAGTGAAAAGTAAGTTGTGTGTCAAAGCTCAACCACAATAAACATAGCCCTTCATACATGTATATTAGAAATTCAGATATCTAGAAAGTATGAAGTACTATATGTACATAACAAGCTATCAATAAAATCATATAATATAATATAAAAAGACATATAGGAATACATACTTTATTCCTCATTGTTCAGAAGAATAAACTCAAGATTTAGTAGATACTTTGAGAGATTTTGAAGTAGTATAGCTTTTAAGTTCAGTTTTCTGTTTCTTTTTTCCTACTTCCGACAAGTTATTTTTCTCATGAGATCTTGTTAATGTGGAAGAACTAGACCAGTCCATATCTTCAGGAATGCAAATTATATTGTTGTTTTTGATGAAGGAGATGGTGTGTTCTAAAGTGTTGAAAGTTTTTAAGTCATGTGAATGAAAGGTTCTGATTTTTGCTGGGTATATGAGATGGGTTTTTATTTAATTTTGTTTTAACAATCTTACTAATGGCCAGGCTTTCTTCCTTTGCTCAAGAACTCTTGAAGAATAGTCATTGTCAAATCTTATCTGGTGCTGCTTATAGGTTAGTGGGCTTTTCCTCCAAGCTGACTTCAGAATAAGATCTTTGTCCAAATAAGAAAGAAATTTGACAATTATGGACCTGGGAGAAGCAGAAGCAGAGGAAGGTATTGGTTTCCCAATTGCTCTATGGGCTCTCTCGGTACCATTAGATCAGCCTTCCTTTAAATCAAGTAATTCTGGAAGCCAAGTATTTAAGAATAAAATGATGTTCTCACCCTCAGCCTTTTTCAGGGAGGCCAAAAATCCTTATATTAGTTCTTCTTTCTCTGTTTTCTATGTCGTCGAGTTTGTTGGTTAGCCAATTATTTTTTTGTGTAAGAAATTCAACCTGCATCTCTTCTTCCTTGAGCCTTCCATTGATATCAGTAAGTGATGTTTCAATGTCTATTAATTTAGATTGTTGTTGAAGAATCTCTTTTAAGATGCCAGTTTGTTTTGACAGTTGTCTCGAAGACGTTCAGGTTTGTCTGTAAATTTGTTCATCTTTAAGGAGAGATCCTGAAGAGTGGAAGACATCTGCTGTATATCCTTCTTCAGTAGAGTGTCAGAATTCTTTATGTTGCTCATTTCCACAATGTAGTATTTTCTCCAGAATATTTTGACAGGAAAATGTTTAGATATAGACCTCGAAGTTGGTATATCCTTAGATTAGTAGTTTAATAACAGTTTTGTCTTGTTTTAAAAAAAAATAGATAATTTAATTTTCTGTAATTTGATGTAGTTTAAGGAGCTCAAAAATGCTGCTAACAGTTGGCCATTCAGCCTCTGCCCCCCCCCCACTAAACTATTTTTTGATATAAAGGGCTTTTAATGTACTCCATTAAATGGTTATCAACTAGTTAGGTCTGAAAAACCAATAACAAAGTTCTTTCATGCTTTGACCAAATTTCTATCCTAGGTCAGTCTCTACCAGAACAACTAAATATCTTCTTATCTATTCACAAGCAACAAATACATGAAACTTACTGAATTTCATCATTCTTTTCTTACGTTTGCCACCCCAATTATTGCAAAGTTATTATCACACGCAATTTATGTCAGACTTTCTGAAAGGGAAGCATGTAGGTAATGGAAGAACACTCTAATAAACCAGCTTGGTAGAATATCTAACCAATAACTACAGATCTGTTGAACTGTACTCTATTAAGGTAGTCTAGATAATGTGTCCAGCTTCACATACAAGGTGGGGACAAAAAAGACATGAATTAGAAGCTAAGGTCTGGCAAGAGTATTGACAGAGAAAAGGTATGACAGGTGAGACCAGAAGGATACCTTATAACTATTAAAATGTCTTCAACACACAGTTATGCCTCTTTCTTTTTTAACATATGGATGTGGCCAAGAAACCTCTCACCCTCAGTGATCACTTCATCTAGATTTGAAAATGATTCAGTGGCACAAAAAATAGAGGCCTGTCAGTTCAGATTAACCAGATATGCACAGACAGCAACTACTGTGGGCCATGCAGCTACAGTCGGTGCCAAAAGTAGAAAGAATCTTTAATCAGGAGAGTAGTGCTGGGATAAAATTCAATTTTTATTCTAGACAATAATATTTGAGAATGTTTTAAGCATTCATGAGTAACACAAAAATGAGCAGTTGCAAACACCCAATGCAAGTTAGCAGCATTGTACTGATTTAACTGGAACAAATCAGGCAACAGATATTTGGTATTTAAACAAGAAAGACCAAATACTAGATTATAAGCATAACTGGGATTTGTTTCTTAAGCACTGCAAAGGAAAAATACCTTCTAATATAGCTGTGGTGAGAGCTAAGTTAATTTGTGTACAACGTATTTAAGAGATAGATTTGTTTGAATCATGTATTCATCCATAACCTGTTGCCACTTGTGCAAGTTGTTGTTACATAGGCATAATATAAGAAACTGACAAATGTAAAAGAATATTATATTGTAAAATTAATGCAGTTTAGGTGAAGCATTGGGGAGTACATATAACGCATTAAGGAGTGCATTCAATGCATTTTAAAACTATTTTACAGTATTTGGTACTCTCAAAGGCTTAAAAGTAACTTCCCAAGGACTAAGAAATGTGGCACACAACTCACCAATCAGGGTTTCTCACTGTGAAAACAAACTGAATGGCAGTGAAAAATATTCCACCAAATCTACAGGTAATGCAAGTGACACATTCTTTTTCAGTGAGGCAAGTTCATCTACAAATCCAAGTAAAGGACTTTACCCCCATGTTTCCTGTGCTACTTAACAGTTTTCTAATTGTGGGGATAAGAGAAATAGCCTGCAAGGATCAAAAACAATACTTGGAGGTATAGCAATCTTGCAGTGCACCATGTAATACATTGAGGAGTACTCACTTCTGGGAAATGGTATCTGCAATATTTAGCAAGGCAGTTTTCTTCAAATGGTAGAAATCAAACTTCTTTGATACCATTGCATAAATGCATAGGTAGTTACTAGGTTTGTAGACCTGAGGACCACTGAGGAGCCCAACCCAAATTCACAGTTGCTCTGGGGCACTGTCTAAGTGATTTATTCAAGGTCACATAGTAGGCAATGAGGACCCTGTAGAAGAGGGTCGACATCCCACTTGAATTTTGAGATTATCTCATGTATAAAATGAGATTCAAACAGACAAATTAGTCAAGAGTAATTAATTACTTTATTGCAGGGGATCTTTTATTTAACACTTATAAAACAGAATACCAAACAGCTTTTAATAAACTGAATAGACAGTGCAAATTGAACAGAAAGTGGAATGGCAAGCAATTACAAAGATATAAGGAAGATTATGATGATGGAACAGCCTATTTAATCCCAAATGTGGCTTCCGAGAATAATTACTTTTTTGATAAATCTAGCTCAAATGCAGACACAACTCTTGAAATGCAGAAAGCTCATTATGATCATTCTGACATTTTTTTTTTTTTGGAATTTCCACAATTCTGTTGCAAGCTGACAATGAATCAATGCCAATTTGATCCATCCAATTGAATAAAGCCTATTCAACACTTGACACCTCACTGGCAGTGGAAATGAAATCAAACAAGTTAGTGCAGCAGGCTGTACCAATGGAGACAGAAGTGGACCTGGCTATTTACAACAATTTGCTTATACATGAGAAAGAAGATTTTTAACTATACTGAGGAAATGATTACTAAGATATACTTTTGATTATTCAGTAAAGGCTTTGCCTTTGTGCCAGCAAGGCTTTTTAATTTAGTTAAGACCTTCATTAGATTTCATTTTTTTTTTATTAGGGAACTTAACCTGAGATTGTTTCTGATACAAATCCACAAAATCCTCATTTGAATAGTAATGCTAGACTGAAGAGAAAGTCCATTTTTAATCCTGTTGTTCACACTGTGTAGCGAATTTTCAAAAACAATTTGTGCCTGATTTTATCAGTTTGGCTCATGGCAAATCTTTTAAACATTTCTGAAGGCTTAATAAGGATGAATCATCACTGAGTTAAAACGTCTCTCAAGACAAGTCTATTGGGGGTAATGAAACGGGTCTACTTTGGATGACCGAAACGCCAGTTCGCCGACACGCAAAACACCGAGACCAAACAACCGAAAACGAAGGTGATCGACAAGGTGAAATCCCGACAGCCGAAAGACCGACATGGGCAACATGTGAGCGTGACTCGGTAAGTGTGCGATAGTGAGGGATTTAGGGTTAGGAAGCAGACAGGTAAGTGTGCGATAGTGAGGGATTTAGGGTTAGGGTGTGGGAAAGGTGAGTGTGCGGTAGTGTCGGACTTAGGGTTCGGGTAAGGTAAGTGTGTGATAGTGACGGACTGTAGTTTAGGGGTGGGTTAAGTGAGTTAGGGTTAGGGTGCGGGTAGGGTGAGTGTGCGATAGTGACAAGCTTTATGTTTTAGGGTGGGTTAAGTGAGTTAGGGTTAGGGTGCAGGTAGGATAAGTGTGTGATAGTGACGGACTTTAGGTTTAGGGGTGGGTTAAGTGAGTTAGGGTTAGGGTGCGGGTAGGGTAAGTGTGCGGTAGAGTCGGACCTTAGGGTTAGGGTTTGGGTTAAGGTTAGTGGATATGTAATTGTGTGTAATGTGTAGTTTACGTTTTGTGTGTCGGTGTAATGGTGTTCGGTTTTGTGAGTTGTCGGTATTGTGTGTTTTCGGTTGTTTGGTCTCGGTGTTTTGCGTGTCGGCGAACTGGCGTTTCGGTTATGCAAAGTAGACCCAATGAAACATGGTAAGGGTGGTGGGTCAGTTATACTGAACCAACTTGATTATGTTAGCCACATTCTTACTTATATTTTAAGCTGTAAATTTTATGTACCTGTTTCATGCAATGAAGCATGGTAGTTTATAAAAACACTGATTTAGTCATATATGAACTTTTGTTAGAAGGAAATATTTTAACCAATGATCAATTATTATTACGGTAGACATAGATGATCTTTTTATGGTCATTTAACATAACATGAGTATGACTTGTCTTGCCAAGATTATTTCCACATATATTAAAATGAGTAACAAGATGACACATTATTTCTATAAAAACAAAAAAACAGCAAATGTCTGTTCCACAGCTCAGTGTATTAACCAGGAACCAAAAAAATACTACAGCCATGTTGACAATATGAGGTGCACCAGTATAATCCAAGAAAAAAAATGTTTCCTTAAGATTAAGCGCTTTTGTCTGTGTACAACTTGAATCAGACTTCTTCAGAATGTGTTAAAACAGCACCAAGTGCTCTGTTTAAAGCAGTTCAGATGATGACATGATAGTTGACCCCTTTCTTAAAGACAATTGCATATTTAAAAACGTTAACAAAATATGTGTGTGTGTGTGTGTGTGTGTGTGTGTGTGTGTGTGTGTGTATACGTACATGTATGTATTTATTCAGTCATTTATATGTGTAAATAACAATAAAATTGCACAAGCATATGTAAAAAAAAAACTCCTTCCAGTTATAATAAAATGAATTGCAATGATAAAACCATGTAATGATAGAAAAGGTATGCATGCAAAAAAAGAACGTTTTTCTTAAAACAATAACAAACTGCCATTCAAAACTGTGAAGGGTCAGCTGTCATGTGAGCATTTGAACTGCTTTAAATAGAATGCTTAGTGCTGCTTTTAAACAGGTTCTGATGAAGTCTGATTAAACTAGCACACAGACAAAAGCGCTTAAGTTTAAAAAAACATAGTTTTATTGTATTATCATGGTGTGGCTCATCTTGTCAGCATGGCTGTTCTACATATTATTTATATGTTAATTGATGTTTCATTTATTAACGTTTTTTCCTGTTTTAAACAGACTCATGGGGCCACAATGAGAGGAGTTTCAGAATCTATTTTTCTAGCCATGGTTTGTTTATTGAGATTTATCTCTGTTGACTGTTACTATTGTGTTAGAAAAATTGTAAAAAAAGATGTACAACATGAAATATCCTGATGTATTTGTTACAGACATGAAATAAGAAATTAACAGACTAAGACACAAAACATTTCTTCTGATTTTACACCATCCTTTACAACAAATGCAAAATGCTAACAGCAGAGATGGTTTTGATACTGATCTAGTTTTAACATTTTCAATAGACATGAGTTCAGTGAGTGCAAATGTAAATGAGAATTGGCACATGGACTCTGATACTTTGAAATCCTAACTTGGCTCTGTCTTATGCTTTATGTACAGCAGGAATTATAATATTAAAACCTTGATTGAATTCTCTGACACCCTGTATAACACACAGATGAACAAAATTACCAAATGTGGTGCATGTCACCAATGTCAATGTACTGGCAGATACTATAAGGTAATTTTCTGCCCTAGGATGATATAATTATGAGACCTCTGGGGTAGTCTCTGGTATGTATCTCCTGTGATTCCTTTTATAATTCACTACCCAAAAGCAGTGCCTCTTCCAAAAAGTTTTTTTTTTGGATTAGGACATATATTAAAAAAAAAAAAACTAGGGCTGATAGTTGGGAAGATTATCTGGAATATTGGGAGATAGTTTGGCAGTTTATTTAAATGCCACCACTCCACCAGGTTTAAAACAGGAGGGTTATTCATAGTCATTAGGAGACTCGCTATGGTTAAATGCACTGCCTGTGAATGAATATACTTATGTTAATGTGCAGTAACCTCAAATAAGCATTAGCAAATGAACTCATAATGAGATGTATATCAGGAATGGTTCAACTGAAGCATTCTCTTGCCTATATGCAATTCATACTGGACTTTTCTTGTTCCCATTGTTCACAGAGACATTAAATAACTTGCAATCTGTAAAAATGCTGTCATTTTCTGCTAGTCTTGCTATTTTCATGTGTTAGTTGCTTGTCATGACCGAGCCAAAACTGCTTGCACCCAACAGTGCTCATTGGCCAAGAAGGCAGGGATATAGGCAAAGGTTAACTCATTATAACTTTAATGATCATGAAATCCTCTATAGGTTCAGAGTAGACATAGACATTATAAGTGTCTTAGGGGATATGTATGACAACCATAGGGGTACTGGAGGAATGCATGGACTTCCTATCCTTCTGGACAATAAGTTATATATACCCCTCACTATACTTGCCACAGGGGACTTCCAGAGGCAGACTATAGATATACTGGGGATCTCAGAGGCTTCTGCCTTGAGTATAATGCAGCAATTCCTGAATGTACTGATTGCACATGTGAACCAGTACATCTATTTCCTGCCGTCACCTCAAGACTGAGACAGGACTATACCATCCTTTTATGAGTTGGCATGTTTCCCTGAGGTACTCATTGTGATGGATTGCACCCATGTTACAATAAGGCCCCTTTTGGTCCACAGGGGAACATTACTGCAATAGGAAGGGTGACTATTTCATCATTTACCAGGTAGCATGTGATGCATGGGGTTGCATCCCAAAGTCTCTTCCCACCATCCTGTCAGTGCACCTGATTCACGTATATGGCACACTGGCTGACTCTAAGACTTCTTCTTACATGGTAGGATCTTGTTGATAAGTTGAAAAAAGAAAAAATACACACACACACACACACACACACACACACACACACACACACACGCACACGCACACATAGTCTGTTTTTATATTGTATATAATTTGTATTGTATTTAACTAATCATTCATGGTAAAATATCTAGACGAATACTAAATCACCTTTCTCCCTTCTCACACACTTCTCTGCCCCTCTCTCTTTTTTTTTTTTTTGTTTTTGTCTTTCATGCAATGCTAGATATCCACTGCAGCCATGGCTCATGACACCAGTGAGAAACCCAAATGGTGATGCAGAAGAGACCTATAACACATCCATACCCCAAACCTGTACTGTCATTGAGAAAGTCTTCGACCTCCTGAAAAGCCATTTATGTGCGTTGATGAGTCTATGGGTGCCCTTCAGTATGTTCCTGCTATTGTATGTAGGATGTTTACTGAATGTTGCATTCTGCATCAAGATCATGTGCTGGTCTGTTGGTGATTTCATAACAGTTACTCATATTATTGTTTGTAGAAGTCATGACTGAGTGCTCACTGATTCCTGTTCAGTGATATCATAAGGTTCTGCTGAAGTGATGTATATAAGTAAGCATGTACTGAATGCCCTCATTTGGTATAATTATTAAAAACAGTTATATTTGATGAGTTCATGCATTTTATTTTAATGAAAACATATATTGCTTTTTTCCATTTTGAAATTTTTTATCAGATTAATGTATATTGTTTGCTGAGGTACTGCACAACAGATTACTTTTATTTTGTCATACACAATAAATTGTGACACAGACATAAAAATATAATTTGTGCAGTAGTGAGGGTGAAATTGCAGCAGTGTTTGTTTACATGGTAGGATACTCATTCTAATCTGTAACTTTCTCATTACTGTGTTTCCATGAAAAGCTATGTATTAATACTTTTAAGTTGAATGCAACTGCCAGCTTTAGGAATGTTAATTCATATAGCATTGGCATTAATGACTGCAATCATTAGACTGAGGTCCTTAATACTTTACTCTGTAACTGTGACTGGACCCACCTAAAAACCCTCCCACTTGACCAGGCTGTAGCATATTTCAACAAAACATTTCTAAAACACCTAGACACTGTCGCTCCACTGCACAAAATCAAGATTAAAACCTCTACAAACACCTGGCTTAGTAAAGAAACCAAACAAATCCTCAAGTCCAGAGACACTGCCTGGCTTTACTATTAAAAAAACAAAGAAACACAAAGCCTAATTAAGTACCAAAAACTGCACAGCTGTGCAAAAAAATGCATTTGGCTGGACAAAAAATCCTACTACACAACATTACAAACTAAATACCAACACAACCCCCAAAAAGTTTGGAAAAATGTAAACCAGCTACTAAAACCCACACAAAAGGCTATCCCCAAACCAATCACCCCTGACACTAAAGTTCCCATTGAAACACAATTCAACTCCCACTTTGTGAACTCAATTCTATCCTTAGTATCACAGGACAGTTCCTTCCTCACTATCCCCCCCAACACAAATAACACTAATACAAGCTTTACCCTCAAAACAGTTTCCACCACTTCAATCAAAAGCATGCTCTCCAAACTAAAAACCTTATCAACAGCAGCCGACCTACTCCCCAGCTATTTCTTGAAACTCACAGCAGATGCTATTGCTATCCCAGTCTCCACTCTCATAAACAGATCAATTGTTGAAAACTATGTGCCCAAACTCTGGAAAATATCCTATGTTACACCCATACATAAAGGTGGGACCTCCACTGAACTTAATAACTACAGACCCATTGCTTTACTCTCCCCCTGGCCAAAATCCTAGAAAAATACATCCATACCCAGATGCTAAAATATCTCCTAGACAGCAACATCCTGTCACCTACAAAAGCATGGTTTCAGACCTGCCCATAATACCACTACAGCCCTCCTCTGCTTCACAGACACAGTAAACCATCTCAAAAATGAAGGCCTGTAGGTGTTAACTCTTTTTCTGGATATGTCCAAAGAATTTGACACAGTCTCGCACCAAATCTTGCTAAACAAACGAAACCAATATCACCTATCAAATTCCACTCTTACCTGGTTCCAAAGCTACTTAACTAACAGGTACCAAGCTGTGAAATGGGAAAATTCTCTCTCTCCTCAGCTGCCCATAACTATAGGAGTCCCACAGGGTTCTATCTTAGGACCAGTACTATTCACAATCTTCATAAATTACCTCCATACCTCCACACAGCATGCATCTATCATTCAGTATGCAGATGACACTACCTTAATCTGTGCTGCACAAAACATTCCAACCCTCCTGCAAACAACTCAACTAGCATTCTCTGATGTTGAAAACTACCTAACCAAAGTCCAACTTATCCTTAATCCAAAGAAAACTCAGCTTATGATTATAACCATTTCTAACAAAAACACTGATAACTGTCAATTCACTATCTACTCCACAAATGCTACTCTAATCGTTCCAGTGGCACAAGCTAATCTATTGGGAAAAACCATAGACTCCCACCTAAAATTTGATAGTCATCTCAACTTAACTATTAAAAAAGTACATGCCAAACTGGGATCACTCTACTGTATCAAACCATTTCTTACCAACAACACAAGGTCAGCCATTGCTCGCTCCTAACTTCTATCCACCCAACTCTATGCATCTCCTATTCTGACTAATCTCAACAAAACTGAACTAAGCAAAATGGAAGCCTGCTATAACAGAATTGTGCACTTTGCTGCAAATTGCTCATATAGAACTCATCACTGTACTGCTTTGGGATAGCTCCACTGGCTTGAACTGCCCAACCTCCTAACAT
Source organism: Protopterus annectens (assembly GCF_019279795.1). Lineage (NCBI taxonomy): Eukaryota > Metazoa > Chordata > Ceratodontiformes > Protopteridae > Protopterus > Protopterus annectens. The sequence goes on from NC_056743.1 coordinate 219,792,292, forward strand.
ACAATCAGCTCTGCCGCTGTCATTCTATCTATAACCTCCCCAGTAAGTGTCCTGCCCTCAAAAACCTAGTACAACATCTCTCAGCCAAAAGGCCTATTAGATCATCAAGCAAACTACTACTAGAAGTCACCAACAGCTACAATAGCTTTGGAGATGCACTACAGTGGCTAAAAAATGGAACTCTGTCCCCACTAGCACTTAAAACACATAATCCAAAGTCTCCTTTAAAGACCTCATCAGGCAACATCTCAAGCAAAGTTGGCAGTGCCATGATTGCTCCCCAGGCTAGTGAAAGCGGATAAGGTACACATACTAAACCTAGAGTGCTTGATTAAGATTGAAAACTATTCTCACAAACACTGGCTAATCTACAGTGTTTGTACTGTACCTGTGTACTATGTATGTATTCTACCTATGTTCCAAATTTCAGCTCTACACCATAAATCTATTAAGTACCTTTATTTTTAAATTAATATTTTTTGTTTGTTCTCTCCACTGTAACTGTAGATGTGCTGCATACCACTGTAAAAACATGTCTTTTGTAATTTGTGTGTATACTGATCATGTCTAAATGTATCTGTAATTTTTCTATGTGGAAATTTTCTCCCTGGGCCTCTGCTGAAAAAGGGCCTTTTCATCACAGTCAGACACCCCCGATTAACAAATGTAAAATAAAATAAAAATAAATAAATAAATCACATGTTATGTCATAAAGATTTCTTTCCACAGTTACTTAAGGCTCTAAGTAGTTGCAAAGTGCCACACCCACACCATTTTCCATATCTTATTCCCCTTCTAGTTAAACATTCAGCTGTGTTTATGAAAATCATATTGTAAGTAACAGAACTGTTAGAGTTGATTTACGGTAGCTTAAGATCTAATGAGTTATACACATCTCATAAGGTGAGGCTAGGTGACAGTGGAAGTGATTTTGAAAAAGGGCTGTCATAAGAACTGTATGGTGAGTTGGTTCCATGTCATGACCTAAATGATGTGATCAATTATCTGACAGTGCTTAGTGAACATGATCTGGTTGGTATAGATGAATGCTGCTGTCGCCCAAATTAAATCTGTTATGCTTGTTCTCCCGGTTAGCTACATTACTTTCCTGAGAAGCACCTGTAGTCTCATAAGATCTGACCTCACTTGACGAGACAGTACCTTATCCTCTTCCCCTTCCAAGACTGGATCTTGCTTGATTGAGTCTGGTAATTCCTAACTAGTGTATGAATGCTAGTGGCCACAGGTACTTGTTATGCCACCATACTACACATTAGTATAATAATGGCATCATCTCTACCCTGTGCCATATCCAAGTAGTGCTGGAAATTCTCCTGCATACCCTGGAGGTTTGTGACTATGTCCAGCTGACTCTCTGTGGCAGTGATCTGAGCAACAGCAATGTCATGGCACATTTACTGACTGGCAGCCAACGCTTCTCATATTTCCTGGGGTAGCTGTAACAAATGGCCATACCTGGTTTCCCTTTGTAAAGGTGTCACTGTGGCCACTGTTACCTGTGAATGCCTGCCATCATCCTCAAAATATTCATCTGGGTTTGGAGATACAGGTGTAGAGGCACATTGGGTGATCCACTGTACAACCGTGAGTATAGTGTCACCCTGTACTTGACTTTCTGAAGCACTGTCACTTCCTGCAGAGTTTCTAACATGTTGTGGAGTTTGAAATCCTGCCACTGAACTTGACAACTGTGTGTCACCTTCTTCAGGCTGCCTCATAATTATCACAAATGGCCTAAGACATTTGCCACTTAACTCGAATAATGGCAGTATTAAATTGTTTCTTGTAAATTCAGGTCCATTTAAATGTTCTGTATGCAAACTAGACTCTTATGTGTTTATCTATATGAACTGTAGCAATAAGTGAAAATGCACAGCCATTCCTGGACATAAATCACTACTGAATGTGAACTTCGACGCATGTGAACATTCGGCAGATGGCTGGGGATACTGCCATTACCTATAGTGCATCCATGCATTCTCTAGCATGCTGTAGGAACATGCTCAGGATATGCTCAAATTTGAGATATTCAGATAAAATAAAATTGAGTCATATGTGTTACAGTTAATACAGCAATACATTGTAATCTCTGCTCAATTTATTGCATTTTCTGATGAAGTCTCTTTCTTTTTTGGATGGACATATAAAAATAAACTTTGGAACTCCACTTTGATCTGGTTGCTGTACTAGTGTCATTGATTGTTATACACATGGAGGGCTTTGCTGTGTTTTGCCACATGACCACACCTTGTCCATTGCTAGGACCTTGTTGTGGACCTGCCTAACATGTGTCTACGTGGATGTTTATGGTTGCCTCTACAATTACTAGCATGATATAAGATGTGGCATGACATACCCTTATATGGATTTGCCTTTTGTTCCTCTTTCTGTGTAGATGGGCACTGCATATCTTCAACACAAACATGCCCTCCTGTCACATGAGGTGTCTACTATCTTAAGCTTTGTTTTTCTAGCGTAGTTTGTGTGCCGGGACTTGTCTGTTTGGACTTTTTGAGTGTGGCTGGACAATAATGCCGTTCTATGTATACTACCAGATTTTTATATACTACCATGTTATTACTGTATCGGCTACCTGCTATGTAATTTACTACCTGCCTGCTGGCACCAAAGATGTTCTGCATACCTTTTTCTTTTATTCATTTATATTTGGTAAGATTATCTATGATTTCCTGACCAGCCAGTTTTGGAATATATACTGCTACAAGCCTGCATTATGCTTTATGTTTATTTTTGACATTTTATACTGGGTTTACCATTTTTTACATCAGTAGGCTAAACAATATAGAGTTGTTGAAGGTGTGTTAATATAAAACTTGTGATGGATAAAAACACATGTAAGCTTTCAGTAATAAATAAAAGGCAGCACAAGGAGTCCTGAGCCTGTTTTCTTTAATTCTCTATGATAACAAATTTAATACTTCTCTTCTAGGCTTGGTGCCATAAGAAAGAAAGAAGAAACATGAAATAGGTATAGTGCATCACTTTTCTGCACTAGAAGTAGCTTTCAAGAATACTAGCATAATAAAAATGCAAACAGTATTCAAATATGCATCAACGGATGATACCATGAAAGTTGTTAATGGTAACCATGCACACGTTTATGGAAAACTGGACCAATAATTTACATCCATCCTTCTACCAGTCAGGGATTATGACTAGCCATTACTTCGTCTTTTAACCCTGCAAGAGTTTTACATGTTTGAAGCAATACTCATGTGATGTAAAGCTGCTTGCCTTACCTTGAAAGTTTTAGCATTGAATTTGAAAGGATATGCATAGCAGAAACATGCAAGGTAGGGTTACATAAACAATGTTCTATTTTTAGAAATGCCTGCATTTTTGGATGTTTATGACAGTCTAGAAATTTCTTTTAATAAAGACAAAACTATACGCCCACTCAATCTGTCAAACCTCATGGAACTAGTTGTCGTGTCTTTCAGCTTTTCCCGGTTAGGGGTCGCCACATTGGAACTCCGGTCCGCTAATGATTGGCAGTAGATTTTTACATGCCGAGTTGAAAGGTCCTGATGCACAACCTTCAATGAAGGTATGCCCATTCATGCATGTCTCGACACAGAAGACGCCCTAGCTGAGAATCGAACAGGACAATGTCTTACTGTGAGGTGACAATGCTACCGCAGCACCACCACCGCAGTCCTCATGGAACTAGTGATGACTGTTAAAAAAACAATACAACAAGAACAGCAGAAATTCGGAGTTTACTGGTATATTTAGTATTTGAGTGCAGGGTAGTGCATCAAGGAAGTGATTAGAAAAGTTGTCTTTTATTTTTTGAGTGGACAAATGTGCAAAGGACAGCTTTGTGCATTGACAGACAAAGTAGGAAAACAGGACTTAAAAGCTTAACAAACCTTTTTGCAACATTATAATGGCATGCTATTGTTTTTTTTTTAAACACCTTTATTGAATTATCACTTGTGACATAGGCAAATTTACATTTATACAAAAGTAATCAAACTGTATTAACAAATTAACATTAAACAAACATTATACTTTAAATATAAAGCTATATATCATATAAACTAAGCAACATTACATAAATTATTCAATTCCTGCCCCCCCCTTTTTAATCAAGAAAAATCTTTATTAAACCATTACTTATGACATAAGCAATCATACATTTATATAAATGAAAACAAACCACACTGACATAATCCTAGTTGCAAGCACTTTGCATCACAAACCATACTGACAAACGTCCATTCACAAACATTATAAATCGCTTATAATTTGTAAAGTCATTTTCAGCTAATTTAAGTCCTGCCTTCTTTTACAGCTCATTCCTTCCCTGTATGTATTGTTCTCACAATTCCCATTTGTTCCTATGTAGTTTGCTCCTATCCTTTTCTAAAGTTTTTAATTCTATTTGTTTTATCTCTGGTACTATATTTACTACTTCTAATATAGTTGGTTTTGATTTTGATTTCCATTTTCTAGTAAATGCTTTTTTGGCAGTCGCCATAATTAGACACAGCAAGGCCTTAGCATGTCTAGGCAATTCCAATTCTGTATCACAGCTCAGAAAACTCATCTATCTTGTCATACCAATCCACCCATGCAGCATCTCTGACAGTGCATCCTGCAGGGAATCCTTAAAGTCCACCAACCCACCACACTCCCAGAAAATATGTTCCCAAGTACCCCTTTCTTCCCTGTCACACCTCCAGCATTTGCCGTCTACCTGAAAAAAAATTCTCTGGAGTCTACTTGGGTTCTAAAAATATCTGTGTAAAAATTTTCAGGCAAAAATAATAAATCTTCTAATTTATTTGTATATCTGGGAGACATACATATATCCTCCTATTGTTTCTTTGTTACTTGCTTATCCAGTCTCTCTTTCCAATCCTTTCTAACCTCCTTTTGATTGATTTTTATAGTTATCATGCAATATTTAATATGTTGTACTAATTATTCCTTTTTTAATGGCAGCTTCTGTTCTAGATTCTGCTAAAAGCCCTACTAGTGCTGATCTTTCATTTAGAACCCTCCCCCATTTATTTTTCTTTGCGTATGCTCTGATATAATGGTGCACCATTATGACAAAACATGTGAGTGCAAAGTCTTGATCTTCAGCTGTGTAAAGGTGCTGTTAGGGGAAATGGTATGGGTGTGTTCATTGCTGGTATTGCATGCCATTGGTAAATGGTTTGCCATTGCTGGTATTGCATGCCATTGGTAAATGGTTTGCCATTGCTGCCATTGCACGCACTCAGGTCACTCCACAACAAGTAAAAATATGACTCTGTCATTGTCCATGTTGGTGTGAACGACCTGAGACGTACCTCCCTGGACTACATGAAAAGAGACATGGAAGAGCTCTCCAATCTTGTAGCCCAAACAGTTATGACCCTAGCCCTGAGTAGCATTCTGCCATCACCCAGAATGATGCCGCAGTACAAGGACAAAATGACTGACTTCAAAAATTGGCTAAGCTTCTGGTGTCATTCTAAAGGGACCCAGTATCTGTCTGCCTGGGATGACATGGTCGGCAGACCACGATGCTTTGCCACAGATGGCCTGCACCTGTCACCTGTCACCCCTGGGATTCTGGATACAGGCTAAGGTTCTTGCCTCCCCTATAGTGCCTTTTTTAGGCAAGGTTCAAATGAAAAATTCACCACTGTAACAGGAACAGGCAATCAAAAACTGAGGGTGATGCTACTCAAAGCTAGAAGTCTAAATCTCAAAATGCACTCACTCGAGGCACTCCTTAAAATGGAGAACATCGATATCTGTGCAGTGACTGAGACCTGGTTCAAAGCTCCAGAGAGCACCCCTGCACTACCAGGCTATAACTCATACCACACTTTTCGGCCATGTAACCTGGACTGGAACACCAAAGGTGGAGGTGGGTCCATATTCATTAAGGATATCCACACCTCCAGGCTAGTTGCTCAGCATAATGCAGCCGAGGTTATCAAAGTGCAACTAATTCTGGGCAAAACTGCAATCCAAATTATAGCTTGCTACAGATTCCCCCACTAGGCCCCAGGATTCTCACTCCTCTTTTCTTGATGTACTAGAAAATATTAGGGTTCAACCAAACACCATAATAATGGGCAAATTCAACTACCCCACCACTAACTGGGTGAACTACTCATGTACCAACTCCTTCGCTCAACGCTTTCTGGAATTCATAAACTCCAATGCCCTGGATCAACTTATCCACATCCCCACCAGGGGCAACAATATCCTTGATCTAGTTATTACCAACATGAGTGACCACATCTGAAGTCAACGGCCCATTTTTTTGATCCGACCATAAGCTAATCACCCTAGATATCCACATCCTGCCCCCACCCCCATTAAGGAAACCATGATAAAAAATTTCTCCAAAGCCAACTTCATGCTTCTAAAACAGAAGTGGTGAACTTCATGACACCCATGCAGAAGGACAATACAGTTACGACTACTGAATCATACACAATTGCACTTTATAAGCACTTACACGAGTGCATGGATCGTGCTATCCCAAACATAACCAAGAAGCTATCCTCCAAAAAAAAGGAAGCCAATCTGGTGGTCCCATGCTATAAACAAACTGTACAACAGAAGGAAGAAACTGTTGCAAAAGAGAGTAAAATCCCATGAGTGGAGGAGCTCCCTGGTCAGCCTCAGTAAGAAGCTGCGATCCCTGATAAAATCCTCCAAAACTAGTTATGAAAACAAAATCACCACTGATTCTAAAGACAACCACAAAGCATTCTATAGCTATGTCAAGAATCTCAATGGCAACACTTAAATCTGTTCTGAGTTACAGCACAATGGCACTAAATATACAGACCCAACTGATATTGCCAACATCCTGGCAGATAGGTTCTGTGCTAACTTTACCACCCCTCTCACCCCTTAAAGAGCCCATCTCTATACCAGAAGAATGCAAAGTTCCTGTAATCATGGCTGCACAGGTAAAAACCACACTCTCCAAAGCCAAGAACACAGTATCCATGGGACCAGACAACATCCCAGGCTGCGTTCTACATGAACTACAGAATGAACTGGCACCCCACCTAAGTACCATGTTCAATCATAGCCTCACCTCAGGCTTTATGCCTGCTGAATGGCACACAGCAATGGTTATCCCACTCCACAAGGGGGGAGCCACCATGGACCCCGGGAACTACTGCCCCATTAGCCTGACAAGCCTGGTCTGCAAGGCCATGGAATGTATCATCATCGTACTTATAAACAATGACATTGGTAATCTTCACACTCTGGACCTAACCCAGTTCGGGTTTGCAAAAGGCAGATCATGTCTCCTAAACCTGATAGACTTCTTTGAAGCAGTCACCAAACCCATAGACAAGGGTAAGGTGGTTCACACAGCCTATCTAGAGCTTGCCAAGGCTTTCGACACCATCCCCTATTCTGGAATTATAGATAAACTCACTAAACTAGGTATAAATCCCTATGTCACAAGATGGGTTGCCAACTGGCTCACTGACAGAACCCACACTGTGAAAGTAGCAGACTCCAAATCTGACTTCAGACCAGTGACAAGTGGAGTACCACAGGGTTCTGTCATGGGTCCTCTCCTGTTTGGTATCTACTTCTCTGAAGTACAAGGTAACGCAGAAGGACTTTGGCTAATGAAGTTCACAGATGACTGCAAACTAGGAGCCATAATCAAAACACCTAACGATGTGGACATCCTACAAAAGGGCCTCACTGAGACAGATGCCTGGTGTCAAAGCCATGGCCTCAAGCTCAATGCCAAAACATGCATTGTCATCTTCTTTGGTAAAATCTCTGTAGCCATAAACTACAACATAGGCAGTAGTATACTTAACACCGAAAGTGTGATAAGAGACCTTGGGACACAGGTGGACAGTAGTCTTTCCTTTGATAATCACATTGCCACAGTAGTTAGGAAATCCTTCTACGTGGCACACCTCATCACAAAAGGTTTCTCATCCAGAAAAAATGAGGTCGTTGTTCCCCCCTACTCATCACTCATGAGACCCATTACAGAATACAACACCCCTTTTGGTATGTACCTCACAAGACATCTACAACAACTGGAAAGGCCACAGAAATACCTCACAAAGAGGATTACTGGCATCAAACAGATGCCCTATGCAGACCGTCTAAAAAAACTCCAGCTTTACTCCATCGCATATCGCCTACTCAGAGGTGATCTCTGTCTAACATACAAAGCTATGTCAAACCCAGAGCTGTTGGACATGCTCCACTTAAAGAAATCCCAATCCCTCTGAGCTACACGCTCTAGGGACCTAAACCTTGTCACCACAATAAACAGAACATGCCGGAGGAATAGATTCCTGTCCCAGAGACCTCCCATACTCTGGAATAAGCTACCTATCTATATCAAACAAAGCTCCTCATTAGCACGCTTCAAGAAAAATCTTGATGATTGGATGGGAAATAGGAAATTCACCCCGGGGATCACTTCTGTGGCTCTGCTCGACAGGGGCACAGGAAAATAATTTTCTTGGGTGGCAAAAGCCAGGGTACCTTTTTGGCTGGGCTTGTATAGGCCCCAGGGCCGATAGACTAGTACATACCTATGAACCTATGGTCATGTGTGGAAACTTTTAGTCTGCTTTAAAAATGCTGCATTTTTAGACCTACTCTTTAGTCATTGACAGGGAATAGATTTAGCCAAATGCTTCAGTGAGGTTCTTCATGTATAATAAAGAAGCAAAAGACATACTGAAAAAGAGCAGTGTCAAATGACACAAGTCAGGTAACTGGTAATGCAGTCCTTACCATGCAGAGAGCTTTATAAGACCACTTACATCTATTCAGGAGATCCTGAACTTCACCAAGCTGTCCAGGATACCCTTTAACAATTGAATGGCAGGGTTTTCTCTGATGGACTTTTAAATTTTTCACTATAAACAGAATTAGAAATACTTCCCACAGAAGACAACTGGATAATGAAGACAAAAGAGTTTATGAAAATAGAGAAGGTGTATACTTGTAACATGGTTTGCCGTGCCCCTTTACAAAAGCAGTACCAGGACTTTGAGAAAGCAATGATACATAAATCATGAGAAATAATGTTTAGGGCAAGATAATTAGCCCATTGTCAAATATTTATTTTACAAATTTGCATAGTCTAATTGACAGGGTAGTATAGTCAGGCACATTCATTGAGAAAGATAGTATTCAGGCAGTTTTGGAAAAGTGTAAAGATTGCTCAGCTTGTGAGTACTGAGGTAGAATTGGTCACAATGATATTACTTGCAATGAGGTCACAGTAGTTTAAACAAGAAAGTGTTATGCACAGACAGTGGCATGTGGACTTTATTTTCCATGTAACTGTTGTTTTATTGGGCAGACAAACTAGTTAGGGTCCAGAGAAGTGCAGGTCTCTACAGGAGTATATAATGAATATTAAGAAAGTAATAAAGACTAGACCAGTGGCAGTTCATTTCAATGACTGCCATAATAGGAATTAAAAAAACATTATTAATTTTTTATGTTTCAGCTTGAAAATAGAGAATTGTATTTAAATGTTTCATATACTGACAAATAAGGAATAATTAGTTTATTTTTATATTCCAGACGTTCCAAAGATGCAGTATATCCAGTAAAATTATTGCAGCTCATACTAACCACTCAAAAAAGTCACTCAGTCAGGGCAATGTTGATAAAATTTGATTAAGAGACAGATATAGTTGGAAAGAAAAAGACCTCAGTATCTGCTCATTACGATGATTCAGACTTGAACACTACTGAGGTTAGACCTGTCCTTGCTAGTGTTCTTCCCCATGGCCTATACACGACATTAACAAAGACATCCCCTTACACACACACACATACATACACATATGAAAACACACCAAGCCCCCGCACTCATACTCCCAGACATACTAACTCATCCTCCTCCATGATTATTGCAACATACATGTGCTCAGACTCATTATTTCTTACCTAATCCACCCGTACTGTGACCACTCAGTCAGAAAAATACACACATTCATGCAAATTCATTCATCACACTATAGACATGCAACCGCATATCCACACACACATATTCATTAAAATGCAGCCCACCCCTACAGCTTTGCTGAACATTCCTGCACCATGAGGACTCTTCATTGAAGTGAATGGGTGACTTTCATTTTTTGACAGGTCACTTTTAGCTCTTATAAAAAAGTACTTAGTTATGCAATTCTCCAAATTGCTCAGCCAATCAAATCAGCAGATAAGGGCATTAACTTATGGCTAATAAGCAACAGTTAACCCCCTAAACTATTACATTAGCATGTGTTTTCACCACTGAGACCACTGTTTCCAATGAGGCCCTTAAAAAGGAAAACCTCAGTAGTACAGTGGTCCATGAATTAATTTAAAGGCTTAGTATGATGCAGAAGCATTCCAAAATAAGACTTCTACTCTGTGGCAATCCTTTATGAATCCTAGTGTTCGAGTATAAATTGGTTAAATCATTTAAGAGTTTTAAGAAGTGTAGAATACAGAAGTGTTTATTAACTAATTTGACAGTATCTTGAATATCACTGGATGTCTAATGAAATGTTGGATTGAAGTGAATGGTCGGTTAAAGGTGCTTTTAGGCATTTGAATGAAAATGAAAATACAAAATGTATAGATGCTAGCTGCTTTTAAGTGAGAAATACAAAATGGGTTTAAAAAGCTACACAGAAATCTGTGTCTTACAGCATTAAGACAACTAGGATTGCATTGGGTATTGAGATATTTATTCTGCCACATTTTCCTTCATCTTTTATATAACCGTAGAGTAATAAGGCAGTAGATTTAATGGAAATACTTATGAACCATTATTGTGTCTTCCATCATACTGCTTTATTATGAAGATTTAATGTTGTAGTGGCTTCCACCACAGTATATTGTATTATATGAGATGGTGGTTTGTTTTCTGGATTTTTTTTCTCTTTTTCCACTGTGGCATGGCCATGGAGTTGTTATATATATAATTTTAGAGGGTGGGGGTGTATTTCTATTTTTATATGTTTTTCAACTCACCATTTCTAAACTTCAATTTTCAGTAAATACTGAGTTGAAAAAAGTCTCTTTGATGTCTCATAGGTAAACTGTTGTATTGTCCATATCTAAATTATGGCTACTGGTTTGGAGTTTACATTGTTATAAATTTCCTCTTTTCTTTGCGTCATGTAATTAATTCAATTTTTTTACAAGTAAATTAATATAGAAGTGTTTAGACCACCAAACAGGGTGCAAAGCTTAATTTTTCCAACATCATTTTTTCATATTGTCAGATAACTCTATTGGCAGAGACTATATTTCCACTTTTATGATCATATATTTGAACAAAAGAACTTGCAAACAGTATTAGTCTTGGCATGAAATAATGCCTCTGTCTAGTTAGACATTCTTATAAATTCCCATGGCACTTTTTATCTGGATACAGTGGCATTCCTTTGAAAATATAAATCATAAAATAATAAGTTGTGTTTTTTAATTCAAAGTTGTTTGTATTACATTTTAAATGACTTATTCTTAGTGCTTCATAAATCTGTTTTTGCTCCCTATTGCATTTTTTCATTTTTGTTGCCAAAAGTAATGATAACGACCCTGAATTTCCTGATATTTTGCATTAATTCCAAGACCTGCATAAAAGTATGCTGAGATGTATCTAAATTAGGCCAACATCAAGTAACAGAGTTCTTCATCTCCTGACATGCATGTGTTGTAAAAGTACTGACAACACGACTGACAGGGTATACTTCCAGATGCTGGTGTTCAGACCTAAAATTTATTTTAATGAATTACCTTGCCCCACTGAGCTTGTGCATTACCAGATGTTATTGCCCCATGCCTTTTTCTAATGACTGTCCTATTTGTCATTGTAACATTAATACAAATTCCACTTTTGAACGACATATCAGTATGGAAGTTATAGCATTTGGTGATATCCAAGAAGTTAGCCTTGCTATTCTTTCTTTCTTTCTTTCTTTCTTTCTTTCTTTCTTTCTTTCTTTCTTTCTTTCTTTCATGTCTTGTTGACTTAGTTTTATCTGTTCTTCTTCCATTTTTGGTTAAATATGAAATGTAAAACTCAAAGGGCTGTGAAAATATTTTGTCAGCGGTATCTATGTGTAACCTTACCTGATGACTCTTTACTATGTCTGTAAAGTGTCCTGAGAATGTATCATCATATCTAATGCATCAATATTTTAGGTTGTATTGCATTTAGTATATTCATCTATTACAGTTTCACAGCACTCTATAACTTAACATGCTTCCTCCCTTGCTTTACATGACATGTACTTTTGCTGTTTATTTTTAGGCAAAAATATCTATTGAAGCATCCCTCCTACTGATAGTGAGTCAGTATGTTATATGGGTATACATTTAGCAGCTCTCTCTTAATAGAACATTTGATTTGTAGGTAAAACTTATCTTAACTTGCAACATTTACTGTATATACTGTTGATAATCAATATCTTGTTATTGTATTAAAGCCAACAACTTGTAATGTTGTTTACTATTGCTGCAACTTTGTATCTCTATTTATCATGTACATGATGTGGGGCTTTTCTCCTCAGGCATCAGCTGAAAAGGGACCTGTGTCCAGTCGGAATTTCCCGGTAAACAAATGTAAAATAAAATAAAAAAACAAATAAAATAAAACAATTATCATTCACTGTTTTACATTTTATATTTACAGTAATTTTGATTTTGTGAACTCTTTTTTTTTTTTTTTTTATTGAAATGCTATATACAGGAACAAACACATTAATGCAGTAAAACAAAAAAACTACTTATACAATTGGCTATATCAATTCTTATGCATTACTAAACTTTACTAAACAGCCATAAACTGACCATAGATCATTTATTTTTATTTATTTATTTAACATATGTTAACCTGGAAAGTCTAACTTGGAACAAAGCCAATTTTCAGCAGGGGCCAGGGGACAAATGCTTCAGATGCATGTCTTTGTAATGTAGGAGGAAACAGGAACTCCCAGAGGAAACCCACACAAATGCAGGGAGGGCCCCAGCCTAGAATTGAACTGGAGAACTTCTTGCTGTGAAGCAACAATGCTACCACTGCACTGTCCATATAGATTAATCTTTCCCTATAAAAGAGTTCAGTTTTATGTAGTGATTATATTATTTTTATTTTATAGTATTTATTTCTTTATGATGCATCACAGCGATGATATTTATTAATTATGATAAAGATGGCATGGCCTTTTATATTCTTCTAATTCTTTGTATTCATTTACATGGCTAATGTTAATAAGATTCAGAGAAGTAGAAGTTGAGACGAGTACATAACCAAAAATTACACCAAAGGTTTAGTCAGTATAAATTTCTCAATGCTTGCAGGAAACATGTTTCCCAACAGGTTGCAAAACTGTACAATCATACTCTATTTTGTGCTAGTCTGCACTGAATAATGATTTACTCCTCCAAGTAATACTTTCCATCTTATATATAATTTCAATATGACATGGAGTTATAAATGATCTGTGATTAAATTTCTAAGAGAATAATTTCTAAAATAAAGATGTCTTTTTTGAAGATATTAAAATCATTTTTATCTATTGCAATCAAACATGAGCTGCTCATTTAGAAACAGAATTGCAGTAATTATCTTACTATATTTATAGCTGTTAATTATTTTATACATTTTGGATAAATGTGATCTCCCTATCTCACCATTTATTTAAAGATTGATTAGAAAATCAAGAATGGATTGTGTTTTCTGAAAATAAATCTTTTTTTGGGATTAGAACTCTCTATTCATTTGTACTATAAGCCAGTTTTCAATGTCCAAATCACAGTTACACATTAAGTAGTCTGTCTTAAATGCTTTGACTGATCTTAACAGTTGATTCCAAATGAAGATATCCCTGTTTTTAAACAAATAATTTCTGAAAGTTTAGACTGCCTGTACATTCTGATATAAATGTTAAAGGGAATAGTGTGAAAATTATAAATATATATATATATATATATATATATATATATATATATATATATACAATTTCTTAAATTTTGAAATATGCTGTTTATGCAAGGAGAATCTATTAGATTTCTAATATTTTAAAAACATATTTCTTTAAAAACCATGTCATATTATTCAAAATTGTATATGCCTATTTTTAAACATATACTTTCTAAAAGTTTAGACTATCTGTACATTCTGATATAAATGCTAAAGGGAATATTGTGAAAATAATATAAGTAACATTTCTTAGATGTTGGAATATGTTGTTTATGCAAGGAGAATCTATTGTATTTATGATGTTTTAAATATTCATTTATTTAAAACCCATGTCATATTATTCAAAAACTGTATATGCTTTATAGTGATATTTCGTTCTTACTTTCTTTAACCCAGTGGTTTTGTGGATTTTTTTATAACTGGCTGAATAATCAGAGGTTAACCATAACACAACTGTTTTAACAACTTAAGCTATAGCATGGATGTCTAGGTCAGGAAATCTTATTCCACCATCTCTACTTTCTTTTATATGATGTGCTAAACATATTCTAGGTTTGTTTGGATATAAAAAGAAATCCAAAGAAATGTCATTAAATAGTTTACACTGCTCTTCTGAAAGAATTAAACTAGCTGTCTATATAATGTACAACAATTTTTTAGAAATAAACATAAAAGCAACCTATATTCCATAGAAAATGAGAATGAATTATATGCATTTGTTATTGTTTTAATATTGTCTAAAATATTTTTGTAATTTATTCTCGCTATTTCTTTACACTTGCATGTAAGAATAATCCCAGTATGTTTAATCTACATAGGATCACTGTTATATTCACTATTAGTTTCCATCAAATAATTTAGGTGTTTTCTAATTAATAAGGTTGTAATTTTATTCCAGTTGAACTTTAGATCTAATATCAATTAAACATATTTTTAATGATCATTAAATCAATATTACCTATTACTAACATAATATCACCAGCAAAAAACTCATTCTGGAATTACACTGATTATGTATCTTAAATCCTTAAATCCTACTAAATCATTGCTACATTATACATTTGGTTAAAGGCTCAATAAGCAAGGCAGCCAAAAAGGAGACAAGAGAGAAGAGAGAACCTTGTTTCATGTCTTGCTTATCTCTGACTTGGAGATAAAAGATCCGAGTTTAATTAATGGTTTAGGTTAAGAATAAACACTGATAAGGATGATTAATAAGAGATATAATAATACTTGGAAATCTATATATTTCTAATACTTTAGTTAAAAAGACAAGTTTACTGAATCAAAAGCTTTATCGAGATTCAGGCTAATTAGAATCTCTTGTTTATTGTAACTGATTAAAGTAATTATTGATATTATCCAGTGTTTGTATTCAATATAAAGCCAGTTTGGTCTTCCTCTACTAATGTAGGTGGTATTCTTATCAATCTATCAACAAGGACTGGCAGAAAATGTTTATAATTACATTAAGTTATGCTATACGTCTATAAGAAGACCATAGACTGAGGTATCCCATTTTGTCAAATGATAAATTATTGTATATTTACCTGATGGAGGAATTATAAATGCAGTTTTAATTTATGTGAATACATTCTGTAACACTGACAAAACATTTTAAGGTAATATTTTATATAACCCAGGAATGATGTTATCATTCACACACCTGGTGGTTTGATTGCTGACATTACATTGCAGCATAGGGGTGGTGGGGTGCTACACTCCTGAGTGATTAACCATTTGAATAAGATATTAAACTAAGGTCTCACCTGGATGTAAGTTGATGCTAGATATAATTTATCCAATATTAGCTATCAAAAAGATTAGAGGAAGTTAACAAATGCCCTTGTCAAATTTCCTTTAGTACTATAAATATCACTTCAAGTTGCTCAAAAAAGATATCACTAGCCTCATGTGAGTAACCTGGTCAAAAAAGTATAGAAAAATAAATAAATAAATACATTACCTGCAGCATTATTTTGCCTTCAGGCTTTTAATGTTTCATTTATTTCTGTAATAAAGACATTTTTTTTTTCATTTTTGATTGTTCCAAAAATATTTTTTATATTCATTAAAAAAAAAAACATCAATTGTTTTTCATTTTCTACACTACTGTTCTGTGAATTGATTTTCTCATGGTGTTTTTTGATACAGTCCAGAACTTCTCCCATGTCCATAAATTCCCTGTTACTACTACTGATAGAGGTACTCTTGATATGATTAGTTCTTGCTATCATTCTGGATCTATTTTATGTAATCCTTTAGGAGTTAGCAAATAAGAATGTAATTTGACATTTCCTTAAGTAATGGAGACCTCATGCTGTAAGACTTTCCATTTTTTCATAATTTTATTATTTTTTTAATTTCTGATAAGAATCCTTATGCTCTGTTTTGTGTTTTTAACTTTATTTTGCCTATCTTTTCGCTCTTTCAAAATCCCATTGTTTTTTCTTGTTGCATTACCACGTTGATACTTTGTTATATAGATATGCTTTCATCAAGTTTCATAGGTCATATCATAAACTTCACCATTATTACTGATGTCTAAGAACTGCTGTATTTCTATGAGGAACCACTCTAAAATCTTTTAACTTTGTTATATAAGGTAGCAGACTATTTTTTTTGAATGTATCATTACAGAAAATGTTATACATTGTGGTCTGATAAAGAACACGCTAGCAAATTTAGCTTTTATATTTTAGAAACCAAATCATTTAAAATATATACTATATCAGTTCTTGACTGTGAACCATATCTGTATGTGAAGTAATGTAAAACAAAGAATTTGATTTTAAAAAGTTATAAACATCTGTAAGATTAAGTATGCAAATAAATTAACCAAATGTTTGCTAATTGCACTAGCATCGGCTAGTACCATATTATTTGCATGCAGACCAAGTCCCGTGGCACTATTATACTTCCCATAATATCTGAAGTTACACTTACCATGCATTTGTTACAGAATTTCCATACAGTTCCAGGAATCCAGTACATATTTGCAAAGGTTAAAATTATTTTTTGATACAAATCATACATTTATTATTGCTGTACAAGTCAACAATGCTACCCAATTTTAAGAAAACATCTCCAACAAAGTGTTGTTCTCCTCTTTTCATTAAAACTATAGCTTGCTAGTACTGTGTCTTCCTTTGTGTTTAATTTATTGATATCATCCTGCAATAAATGAGTTTCTTATAAAAATGCTTGTTGTACTTTAAGTATTTTTCTATACTGAAGCAAACTGCTCCTCTTATTGCCACCATTGAAGCCATTCACATTCAAAAAACACAATTTAAAAAAGTCATTTTATATCAGGCACTTACATATTGTTGTTACTAATTGCTATTCTATGATCTCTGTAATAGTCTAGATTCTTAGAATAATGGTATGAAAACACAGTGAAAAGTATTGCCTTAAAAGTCATTTTATTTCACATAGGCACAAAACAAATAGTTAGAAATATTAAAGATAACTAAACTACAAATAAACCATTTCCCTTTCCAGAGAATGTAAGGTTCCTACTCTGAATAAAAATTCCATTCAAATTACTGTCTAATTCAGTTTACTATAACAAATCGTAGCATTTGTATGTCAAACATACAGGATCTTGAGGTAGAAACATTAAAATTCACACATAATGAAACACATAGTTTCAAATCCCAGACTTGTCCCCCCTTCAGAACCCATCATTTTTGTGTTCACATGTGTAGGATTTTTTATGATTCAGTACAATTTCAGGATAGTACCTAACTGGTGTTGTGGATTTTGATGTTTCCACCTTGAGATCTTGATGCATGAGTACTTGATTTTTGATAGCAAACTGTTGACTTCTCAACTTATTCTAATACACCTGTTTGTTAGATGTCCTTTCAAATCTGTTGACCAAAACAAATGTCATAAAAATAAATACTTTATACAGGTTATTTGCAAGCATATTTAAAAATAACTGCCCAAAGTGTAACTGGTAAAGAAAATAAAAAAATCAATTTTAACTTTATCTTTTATTATCAAATATTAGTTTGTATCCATTTAAACATTTATTTATTTTGTTTATTTAACATTTGTTTACCAGGAAAGTCCGACTTGGAACAAAGCCAATTTTCAGCTGAGGCCCCGGGGGGGGGGGGGGATACTCCAGAAGCATGTCTTTTGTAATGTGGGACAAAACCAGAGCACCTGGAGGAAACCCACACAAATGCAGGGAGGACATGCAGACTCCACACAGAAGGCACCCCAGCCGAAAACTGAACAGAAGAACCTCTTGCTGTGAGGTGACAAGGCAACGGCTGCACTACTGCGCTGTCCATATTTTTAATCTTTAGATTTATAGGTATTAATCAAGTAGGTAACCATTTTAAAAGTCAGGACCTGCTAGAACGAGTCCTGAAACACAAAGACTAAACTGCCAAAAAAATGGACTTAAATATATTACGTCGGGGACTGCCATTTCAATGAATATTCCCTTTCCTCCAAGGTAAGGCAATCTTGGAGTAAGTATATATACGTTTAGTTAGTGCTGGAGGCTTGCCCCCTGTAAAAACAAGTTTTAAGGAAAAGAGTGATGTCTGAGATTCCCTTTTCTCCTGAAGTTTCAGTCTTTTATTTATTTATTTATTTATGTTGGGCTTGTTGGCACTTGGCATTTCAAATACCAGCCTTTCAAAAAACAGCCAATCAAGCATGCAGTCAAGAATTCTATTGAGGACCCTATTTAAGTTTCCCAAAAGCCCTGAAATGTTGCGGGTTATGTAACCTGCTCAGAGTTGTACAATAGGCAGATAAAGCTGAGGAAATCACATCTTGGACTAGTACAAGCAGCTTATCAACAGATCATAGTTTCAACCTACTTCACTAACAACCATACTTCAACACTTCCCAAAACTTGCATTATTAAAACTCTCAAGACCATACAAATACCATAAGTAAAGTAATATTCAATTTGCTCCGCCATTTGGAAATGTTAACCTTCATTATTTATGTGAAGCCAAAGCTGCGTATATAACAATGTTACCTTCTCAAACCTCAACTTTTTTTTGTGAATTTTATTAAAAAATGGAAATTGAAATCTAAATCAACTATATTAGAAGTAGTGAATATAGTAACTGATATAAAACAATTGGAACTGAGGTCTTTAGAAAAGGTAAGAACAAACTACGTAGGAAAAAATGGGATTTGTGGGAACAATACATACAGGGGAGGAATGAGGTTTAAAAGAAGGCAGGACTTAAATGAACTATATCATTTTTGAAAATGACTGGGTAGATTATAAGTGATGTCAAATGTTTCAACTGGGAGTGTGTCAATATGGTTTGTGATGTAAAATGCTTGCAACTAGGATTGTGTCGGTATGGTTTGTTTTAATTTATATAAATGTATGATTGCTTATGTCATAAGTGATCATTTAATAAAGATGTTTCTTATTTAGAAAAAGGGTCCGGAATTGAATAATTTATGTAATGTCACTTAGGTTATATGCTATATATCAATATATGTAAAGCATAATGCTTGTTAATTTTAACTTGTTAATGCAGTTTAATCACTTTTATATAAATGTAAATGTGCCTATGTCACAAGTGATAATTGAATAAAAGTGTTTAAAAAAATAATAACTTACACATTCCTTTAACATATACTCATTATAATAAAAATTACATCAAAATCAGTTATCTTTCAGGCAATTAATATAATTTCAAACCAAGTATCCAAATGTATAGCCTCAATTATAACTCTCATACTATATTATTTCTCTATAACCTACCTGAAACATGCTATTTTAGTCCTATTATGCTATACCAGATCATAAATAATATACACTTTATACAGATCGATTTTACAAGGTGTTTTCTGACTGCATACTTTTGGTTAACCATTCACTGCATTTGTCTTTCAAATTTTCCCCATATTCTATAACAGTCACTATAATACAAGAGATATTTTGGTCCCATTGCGTTAATAATACTATCTAAGAATTTACATTTTGTTTTAACTAATATCTACTAACAATAATTTACAACTAAAAACATTTACTTCAAAGCATGATATTAAAATCCAGAGAGGAAACAAATAACCTGGAGACAGAATACCAAGGTTCCTGACTTATGATCAGCCTATGTGTCGGCTAATGGACAAATTTCATAGTTCACGGTTTGCCAGTTCAAATCAGCACACTAAAAATTCAAATAAGGCTTTCGTCTCTGTTTATATGTAAAACAATCCTGACAAGTGGCAACCCAATATATAATACAGCATTTGTAAAATCAGCTTGAAACATATATTGTTTTATCTTCCTCTTCAATGTTAAAAAAGTGAATCATTGTGTAAAGATATTGTTACATGTGAGTCAGCATTCAAAGCTAAACAGTTGCACATATATAAAATAACAATATAGATAAAATATCAGACATACATTTTTGGCATTATAATTCAGAGTTTTCTATAATTTATATTAAGATATTAAAGTGCATGTCTTCTTTTATTGGAAAAATTGTATTCATCACTTTATCTCACATTACATGATCTGTCTGTTTGCATACCTTTCTGCAACTTCACACTGGGCTCTGTACACTCTTCTAGGCTGGAGCTTATCTCTATAAGTAAATAAATAGTTCCAAATACATTTTGCATTTGATGAACTTCACATATTCTCTAGTCTATACCCCAAATCATCTTATTTTAATTGTGTTCTTGCCTCAAGAGCTATAAATACTTTGGTTTCTAAAATCTTACTCTCCCTTTCAAGAAATGCTGTTAAACATCCTGCATTGGTATACAATTTGTCATGCATACCTGTTTCCTTAGGCCAACTTGCTGGATTTCTTGCCTACCCTTCTCTTGACAGTATTGTCTTGTTTTAATGGCCTTTTACTCTATGCATGTAGGTATATTCCACCCCATGCATATTTTTGTTATTCCATAAAAAGGCTACCTATTCATC